>NC_056725.1:1448907059-1449159559 GCF_019279795.1 Protopterus annectens | reverse complement strand
CACTTGAGGTGCTCCATGTTCAAATCACCATAAGTAAAATCCAATACCACTTCCTTGCTCGCCGTAGGTCTCCCTCTATGTTCCAGGAAACCCATACCATGTATTTAGATTTATTAGAAACACTAACCATCCAACCCAATACCATATTCATGGGTGACTTTAATTACCCCACTATTAACTATGAATCCTATACACCATTAGATGCACAGGCTCAGAGATTCTTGGATTTTGTAAACACAAATTCCCTGGAATAGATATTCAATACACCAACCAGGGGTGCAACCATACTGGATCTGGTCCTCATTGATACGGGAGACTGCTGCATGCTCAATACTGTAATACTTTCCCTGGTAATGTCAGACCACAAAAATGGTCTCCTTTGAAGGAAAAATAAAACCTGGACTCCCAGGTAAACCCGGAATATTCAGGAATTATTCTAAGGCTAACATTCTGCTGTTAAATGAGAGCCTGGTAAAATTGCAAGCCCCCATAAACCCCAAGAACACTGCTGCCTATGCAGAATTTTTCACAGAAACCCTGTACAAGCATATTAACAGTTGCATACAGGCAACTTTACCCACCTGGAAGAAGTACAGAACTAACTCAAAAAACAAGCCACCCTGGTGGAATCACAAAATCAGTAGGTTGTATAACAGGAGGAAGAAAATCATGGCAATAATTAGTAGGTGCAGCACCTGGCAGGATAAAAGCACTCTTATCAAACTAAACAAATGACTCATATGACAAATAAAGTGTACCAAAGCCAAATTTCAGGTAAATTTGGTCTCCCAGGTCAAAGGCAACCACAAAGCATTCTTTAGCTATGTCTGCAACCTCAAAGGCAATACAGCAATTGTGTGCAGATCTCATTGTAAATGGAGCCACCTATACTGAGCCAGAAGATATAGCACACCTCCTGGCTGATAAAGTCAGCTCCAACTTTACCCCTCTCTCCCCCTCAACCTTCCCTCAGGAAATATCATCAAATATAACTCCCCCTACTATCACTAGGGAACAGGTCCTTAATGGTCTCTCTAAGAACAAGAACACTGCATCAGTGGTCCCAGATAATATCCCAGGATGCCTTCTAAATAGCATGAAACATGACCCTCCAGGACTTCTGGAATTACTATTTTCCTGTCGCCTCCAAACCGGCTTTGTGCCTTATGAACAGAGAAAGGCAACAGTCATCCCTCTGCACAAAAGTGGACCACTTACAGACCTTGGAAACTACAGACCCATAAGTCTTACTAGTCTTATATGTAAAGTCACAGAAAGAATGATCATGGAGATGATCAACAGAGATATAGTAAACCTCCAGACACCAGACCCAACCCAGTTTAGTTTTGTCTAGAGCAGATCATGCCTACTCAACCCAGTGGACTTCTTTGAGAAGGTCAAAATAGCAATGGATGAGGGCAAAATTGTTCACACTGCCTACCTTGACCTGGTCAAGGCATTTGACACAATACCCTTCTTGGGCATTGTTGACAAACTCATGAGGTTAGGTACAAACCCATATGTCACCCAGTGGATAGCCAACTGGCTCATGGATAGGACACAAAAAGTTAAAATTGGGGAGTCCATCTCTACAAAGAGGCCAGTCACAAGTGGAGTCCCTCAGGGATCAATTCTTGGACCACTAATTTTTGGGATTTCCTTCTCAGATGTCAAGGTCAATGTCAGTGGTCTCTGGCTGACTAAATTTGCAGATAATTGCAAATTAGGTGTTGTCATTGAATTTTACACTGTCACAAATGTTCTCCAGGAGGGGCTGATACAGACAAACAACTGGTGTCAGAATCATGGACTAAAACTAAATGCCAAGGAATGCATAATAGTTTCCTTTGGGAAGTCATCCATCCCTAGTAACTATCACATTGACAACAAACCTCTTAGTGTTGACCCAGTAGTCAGGGACTTAGGGACACACATAGATAGTAACCTACCTTTTGACCCTCACGTGTCTACAGTGGAGAGGAAGTCATTCTGTGTTGTGCAACTAATAAACAAAGGTATGTTATCTAAGTCCAAGGAAGTCATTGTTCCACTGTATTCGGCATTCATCATACCTATCATGGAGTACAATACCAGGTTTGGTATGTACCTAACCAGGCATATCCAACAATTGGAATGTCCACAGAGATTCCTCACTAAAAGAATACAGGTAGTAAGTAAAATGTCCTCTGCAGACCATCGCAAGGTCCTATCCCTGTATTCTGTTTCCTACATGGTTTTGAGGAGAGATCTATGCCTGGCATACAGGGCATTGTCAGACACAACTCTGATGGACCTCCTGCATATCCACAAAACAAACAGTACTAGAATTACCCATTCTAAAGACTTAAACCTTGCCTATGATATAAATAGGACCTGATGGAGAGATAGGTATGTATCCCAAAGACTACCATGTCTATTGAACAGGCTACCCATCCATATGAAGCAGAGTTCCTCTCTAATCCACTTCAAAGGCAACTTGGACAATTGGATGGGAAACTGAAAATTCATCCCTGGTTTGACACATATGTCTCTAATGGATACAGGTAATCTGTAAATGGTTCATCTCCCAGGCCCATGCTTATACTTATCAAGGGTATCAGAACTTGTCAGAGATTTGGGATGCATGGCTAGGCTTAAAAAGGCCCTTGTTGTTGTTAGCCTTGCAAACACTGATGGAACTATAAGATGGCATCATACTGGGATACCCTAATGTCCTCTTTGCCCACTTCCCCTCACTGCTTACACAAATGATTTCTCTAGATGGGCCTTATGTCTAACTAGGCAATTTAGACATGAATCAAGAAATGTAGACTATGCAATATAGGTGGGAGTAGAACAGGACTGACAAGCAACAGTGATAGAAACCCCAAAATAATAAAAAAGTATCTTGGAAACAAATTTTATTGAACAACAGAAGTTTTGTTATACAGGAAAGACAAGAATTTTAATTCAGATATTCAATTATACCTGTAATAACTTGGCCTTGCAGCTGTCATGCTGAGCCTCTGACTCGTCAGCTGTAACAATATTTCACTTTACTTTCCATGCACATTTCTCCATTTATTTATGTCAGACTGACCTAGCTTCACCATGCACATGTCAGCAGTTCACCTACATGTCACACTGGTAGCCTTTAGCATTCCCTTGAAACTACATGCCTACACCAGTATCCGATCAGTTTGGTTATCTAGATTAAGGTCTGCTGTCTATCTCTGCTGTCTTATTTTCTAATATGTGTTGATATAGACATTGGTATACTCCACTTTGTAGCTCAGTTATTATTATGCCTTATAACATTTGTTTGCTACATAAATATCCGAGGAATTATATCTCAATAAGTCAAACATGGTAAGTAAATTTGTTTTGCTTTACTACTAGATCTTTGAGTTTAGAACATATGCAATATGCTTAAAAATAAAATCAGAGGCTGTAGCTAGAGTTCCTGAGTACCCTGCACAGTTTCCTGGGCTGATGCCCCCAAACCAAATATAAGAACCAAAAAAAAAAAAAAAAGAAAAAAAAAGAAAAAGAAAAACTCCACAACAAACTCAATATGCATGAGATTCCAATGCAGTATTAACACTCATTTAAAAAGGTACAATGAAAATTCCAGTGCAATACTAGCTCATCAATGACTTCCTAACAGCTGCCCCTTATCCCCATTCTAGTTATGACTAAGATGAAAAGGACAAACTATATGGTCATTCCATCAGTAAAACATATTCTATAAATAAGTAAATAGTTGCAAAGATGCAAGATGAGCACAACGAGGTAGATACCGGTGCTCTCACATCTTTCTATTTAAAAGTCTGCATAGCTAGAAACTGTGCTTGATATTGTCACACTCTGATAGTTTTTCCAGTATTGTGTTAATTACTGCTTGCTTGCTTTCATTCAAAAAGATCAGTCTTTGGTTTTAGTTTCTGAGAGGTGAGAGATACAAAATTTTCAGTAAAAGGGAAGAAAAAAACAAAAAAAATGTTTTTTATTTAAATTCTGATTAAACATTTTAATTTAATAGTGACTTATAGTGACATGTGTAGTGATATTTTTTTGCAATTTTCTGCTTTCTGTCCATTTATCTGTTTGCATTTTTTAGTTTGATCCAGGACCTTAGTCTTGTAGGTAAATTTGTAGTTGTGTAAAGACTGAGTATAGATCTTAGCATTGTGTATACATTATACTACACTTCTTTTTCCATGTAAAACTTAACTATTTTTGCATTTTGAACTCAGTCTGAACAATCTTTTAACTTTTTCATGGCTGTGGCAGAACTGTGATCATGCAGACAGATTCAAGCCTCATTTAGCATTTTCTGCATGGTCTGGTGCCTTAGCCTGGGGTAGATTTGCAGTACTGGCAGCATTGTGAATTCTGCACCAGGGGTTATGCTTTAGTACCTTTCATATGTGTATTTACCTGCTTAAAGTTGCATTCCAGTAATATTGTACCATAATATGTGGTGGTATTACAGTAATAGCAATATTGTGAATTTTGCTCCAGGATTTGTGCTTCATTACTATTTATAGCTGTATATTATTACTTAAAGTTGCATTACAGTGTCGTTCTGTTTACCTTGCTATTGTTTTTACCATGTCCTATTAGTCTTCCCCACCCCCTGCTGAGACATTAAGCTAAAAGTTTCTGAAATTCTAACAAGAAGACTTGAGCTACAGTTTGAATTTTTCTCCAACTCTACCACCCTTTTCATATTGTGTTTTTAAAGGTGTCTGGCTTCCACCCCATAGTAATCTGACTTCCAAAGTCATCACCTTCCCTCCCTCCCTTCTTTCTTTATTATTGTCTGCTGTGTAACCTATTTAAGTACTTTCCTACCAATTGTTTTCCATATATCCATAATAGTAAGTGTCCACCCAGAAAACTAGCATTGCACTGGAGTAAACCTCCCTTACTACTTTTTCCTGCTAATTTTCCCTGAGGTCCCATCTGTTTGGTACCTTAGCCACCATGTGTGGGTGTTCTGAGTAAGTCCTGCTCCATCCTTAGCAGATAAGAGATTTATTTTATTGTTTTGCACTTCGGTTAACTGTTCGAGTGCTACTTCTTTATTTTTGCCTTATTTGTTGCTCTTGCCTTTAAATCATTCTAGAGGTCACTAATAATTGAAATTCCCTTTTAAGGTATTTTAAGTTGGGTTGCAGCATTACTCTTGCAAGCAATCTTTCTTGGTGTTATTACATCAAAAAGTAATTAGGGCCCTATACAGACACAAATAACCAGAAAGTAAATTTTATCTATAGAACTTTCCTTAGAATTGAAAATTGTAACTTAGTATATATAAAACAAACCATTGTGCAGAGACACACTTTTTGCACATTAAATAGCACTATTATCACATCTTAGCACAACCCAACCTAGTGTAATGCCAAACCCTAGGGACCACCCAAATAAATATTTGTATAACCCAGTCCATGACCTGCAATAGCCCACACAAATACTGTACAAGCCCAGACAACATGGATATGCAATTTCCAAATGTCTCCATAGCCAACCTGGTATATGAGCATCATGAGAAAATGTGGCAATTGTCTCATGTTCACAGGCAACCATTTATTTCTTAAAAAAAACAGTATAGAATGTGAGAGATGCATATTCACAATTCCACTACATTACACACACTACATCCACCACTCATAATCTCTACCACACACACATAGACCACCCTATGCTGAGGTACTAAAAAGCAATATTCCCAAGCATCAACGACCTCCTAAGCCTATAGATAATAATACTTATTCTCAGTAATCTCTAAAGCACTCACCAAATGCAACTCCTAACACTGCAAATTCACCTAGATTCTTCTACATCCAGTGGAGCCCAATAGCAGAGCTCATAAGACAAGCCAACTCATTACCCAGGATTCATGTCATAGGGGACTGCATTGTATGACACAGAGATGCCCCATTCAGCAGACTGAGCAAGGAGAAGGTAGCAGTTAGTTGCTTATCTGCATTCAAGTCACTATATCACTATATCACAGGTAGTAGTATGATTCTATCAGAGTTCATATGGCATTAATGTCCTTGGTCATATTTCCCTGGACATGGTTGATGTCTCTGAATATGTGTGTTAGACAGGTATGTGCCTTGCATTAATCAGCATTTTACCTTGATCAAGGTCAATGCCACATTATGAACAAACGATGATTTACTTCAATAATTGGTTTAGTTTCTGGTGCCCTTCCAGGGGTATTTGACACTTGTCTGCATGGGATGACATGGTTAACAGACAAAGTGGTTTTGCAAAGGATGGTCTGCACCTGCCTTCCCTAGGCTTCAGAATATTGGTTAAAACTTTACCCACCTCCTTAAAGTCTTTTTTCAGCAATTCCAAATTGACAAACCTATTGACATAGCAAATAAAGCCCATGGAAACCTGAAGGTGTTACTGCACAATGCTAGGATCCTAAACAAGAAGCTTCACACCCTACAAGCTATCTTCACTGTTAGAGAATATAGACATCTGTGCCATTACTAAGACATAGTTTAAATTTGCAGAAAGTACTCTGGCAGTGCAAGGCTTAAGCTCCTTCCACACATTTAAAGCATCAGCTGCCCAGACAGGAGCAAAATATGGAGAAGACTGAGTCTATATTAGCCACAAGCATAACTCTTTGATGGTAAAACAGGATGATGCCCTGGAATTTATCCACATGCAAATCAGCATAGACAAAGTCCCATACCATATCTTAGCAAGCTATAAGTCACCCCTTATGTCCCAAGAATCCCATCACTCATACATAGACCTACTGAAGACACTCACTATTAAACCAGATACCTAATTCGTGGCAGACTTTAACTATCTTCTACAGACTGGAAAAGATACACTGTCTCATACTCACAGGCACAATGATTCCTGAGCTTTATTACTACAAATACCCTTGAGCAGATAATGGCCACACCCGACAGAGGTTCAAACACACTGTACCTGGCCCTCGCATATAAGGGAAAGTGCTACACTCACCTCCTCCAGTGTCATGTCCACACTGGTGAGGTCAGACCATAAAGCTGTTGTCTTCAACATAAAAATCATCTTGGTAACCCCAGCAAACTCTGTAACTATTTGAAAACAAACTACACCATATTAAGGGATAGTTTACCAAAATTGAATACCCCTCACAGTCCCAAAAACATAACAACCTATGCGGAATTGTTCACAGAGACCTTATACAACCATGTAAATGACAGTATAGAGGCTGTTGTACCTACTAGAAATAAGGCCAAAATAAACTCTGAAAACAAACCATTCTGCTGGATTCCTAACCTTAACAGGATATATAACAAAAGGAAAAAAAGTCACGGCTAAAATCATGGACAGCAACTGCCATCATGTTCGGAGCTCTTCATTAAATTAAACAGGAAATTAAGATGATTAATTAAGTCCAATAAGGACAATTACAAGGTCAAGATAGCCTGACAGACTAAAGACAACCCCAAGGCCTTCTAGAATTATGTACAAAACCTTAAAGGCAGACACATCAGTGTGCCAAACTGGTGATCAATTGTGCCACCTTCACTGAGCAAAGCAACATAGGAAATTTGCTGGCTGACAAATTTAGTTCAAACTTCACACTGCCACTACCCCTTTACCCCTACCATGAAATACCTACTAGCATTTATTTATTTATTTATTTATATTTGTTGACCGGGAGTGTACGACTGGACATAGGCCCATTTTCAGTGGAGGCCCGGGGAGAAAAGCTCCACAGTTAAAATAAACAGACAGTAGTTATATTGGATTACATAGCGATTAACAATTTACATAGCGATTATTTACAACATATTTACAGATGAAGAACATAGTACATCAGTAGACAACTAGAATCCTTATCTGTGAAGTATATAACAGGCATTAACAAATGTTACAAGAAGAAGTTCCTGCTGTATAATAAGTACTGGCTTATGAGCATCTGAGCTTGCTATAATCAAGGTAGTTAGTGGCGTGGAAAGAAAGGTAGTGGTTGGATGGGGTGGGTGATATTAGAGTGGGAGTTGTAAGGGCATAGCCAGCATGTTTTTAGGTGCGCTTTTAGTAAAGTTTTGAAGTGGGTGCATGAAGGTATGGAGGTAATTGTGGGTGGGAGGGAGTTCCATAATTTGGCTATGGCGCAAGAGAATAGTGCTTCACCAGCAGAGTTATTGGCTTTAGTGATCTGCAAGTGATTTTTGTTGCTGGATCTTAGTGGTCTGGTGGTGTGATAGGGTTGGAGTAGATTCTGGAGGGATGGGACATTTAGTGGATGGTTTACTAGTTTGTGGGCAAGTGAGAGTTGATACCATTGAAGGAGGTGAGGGAGTTCAAGCCAACCCAGTTCAGCAAGTGAGAGACAGTGGTGATTACGGTAGGATGCCCCTGTGGCGAATTTGGCGATTTTGTTGTAGCAGGTCTCTAGCTTGTTTAGATCGCATTGCCTTAGGTTGGTATATATTGGAGAGGCATAAAGTAGGGTGGAGATAAGGTGGGAATTTGCTATTGAAATCTTTGCTGCTTTGGTGAGAATTTGCTTATTTCTGTATAGCACTTCTAGTTTTTTGTGCACTTTTTTATGGTCATGGATATGTGAATGTCAAATTTTAGTTTATTGTCTATTTCCACTCCTAGCAATTTGGTGTGTTCAGTTGGGTATATAGTGGCGTTGTCTTTTGCTGTGATGTTAAAGTGAGAGTTGTTTTGAGTATGTTTGGTGGGTTGGAAGATGAGTAGTTTAGTTTTGTTTGGGTTGAGTATTAATTGGGCATCGGATAACCAACTTTCAACAGAGGAAAAGGCTTTGTGTGTGACTTTTTGCAGTTTGGGTAGGGACTGGGCTGAGCAGATGATGGTTGAGTCATCTGCGTATTGTATGCATGTGCCATGTTTGGTGGCAGAGGCTAGATTATTGGTGAAAACAGAGAAGAGTAGGGGTCCAAGGATGGATCCTTGGGGAACCCCTATGGAGACAGGTAGTTGGGGAGATATGTCATTCTGCCATACAACGGATTGTTGGTGGTCAGACAGGTAACTCTGAAACCAGTTGGTGACTGATTGCGAGAAGGATAGGTTACTGAGGACAGAGATAAGGTGTTTGTGTGGGACCATGTCAAATGCTTTGGATAGGTCTAGGAAAGCAGCAGAGGAGAGATAGCCATTGTTTTTATGCTGAAGGATAGTGTTAGTAAAGGAGAGTAAGGCAATGGTGGTGCTATGGTTTGGTTGGAAACCATGCTGAGTATTGGAAAGGAGGTTGTTAGTAAGGAGGTAGTCTGAGACCTGAGAGTATATGCATCTCTCTAGTATTTTGGAGAGTGGAGAGAGAAAAGCTATGGGGTGGTAATTGGTTAGTTCTGTAGAGGGTCCGCCTTTGTGGAGGGGAATTATATGTGATACTTTCCACAGTGTGGGAACGTAACTTTCTGACAGAGATTGGTTAATCAAGATGGATACTGGGTAGGCCAGAGCATCAGCTGTGATTTGTAGGTATCCACTTGGGAGGTTGTCTGCTGCTAATCTGGTGGGCTTAAGTTTAGTTAAGAGTTTTTTTATGTTGGAGGTAGGTACAGGAGAAATAGAGAAGGAAAAGAGAAAGCATAACCCTCCCAAACTATTAGCAGGGACCAGGTGCTGGCAGTGCTTGCTAAGGCCAAAAACACAGCCTTATTGGGCCCCAACAATATCCTGGGTGAGAAAGATATGTGTCTCAGAGGATCCCTGTGCTCTGGAGCAGGCTTGTGATGCAGAGTCTATCCCTAACCCTATTTAGGCATAACCTTCACCCATGGATGGGAAATCAGAAATTCACCCAAGGTCTGGTCCCCATGTCTCTGATAGACAGGTAGACAGTAATGCACAAACTAACATACCTCCTCACATAACCTCTAGAAACTTCCTAACATTTCCCCTCCTATGAATGTGCATGATACATAGGGGCACAATTGGGTTGGATTGCATGGCTAGGCTTATAAAGGCCCTGGTGGGCATTAGTCTAATATATAACTATGAACCTATGAACCTAGAAGTGAACTACTACTAAGCTACAAATCATTGAAACTACTGCTATTTGAAGCACTTCTTGGTCTGATAATGCTTCAAAAGACAATTTTTGAAGTCCATGTCTGCTTAAAGGTGCATTAAAAGTGAAAACCAGGGGATAGTTACATTCAGTTCTGTTTACAAGAACCATTCTAGACTATTAGACTAAGATGAAACTAACATTTGGTATAGTCAGAATTATGTCCTCAGTAGTGTGAAGTAGATATAATTTCAGTTTGACACAAAAACTGATTATCTGTACATATTCCAAGGTTATTTTGCTTCACCACTGCTTCCACTCTGATGACCTTTCCCGTTGCTTCAACTTACTTAGGCTTTCTACAGAATTCAGTTCCTATTTAGTTCTTCTTCTAGTTGCTATTAGATTTTTTTTGGAAATATTTTAGTGCTTAAATTATAAGCAGTATCTTATGTGCTCTGTTTCATGATTCTCTGAGAATTACTCATGAAGGCATTTCCTGTTTTTCAGTTTACTAGTACTTACTGGACTTTGGGCTTTTCTGGAAATACTTCAAAATATTCATAAGAAAATATGCAGGTTGATTGTATTTCATTGTACAGTCAGGCTAATGTTTCAGATGCCTTTAGTACTCCCACTGGAAATGTGCAATTTATGATCAGAAACCTAATACCTGCAACTTTACTTCCATAATCATTTTATTTCTTGGGGCAAACTTTAAAGCTCTGTGGTCACCTGCTGTTTTCTTTTTAATTTTATCTGTGTATTAATTGTTGATTGATTGTACAATTGCTTTCGCTTGTAGCCTATATTTTGCACAATCACTGTTCATCAACTGATCGGTTAAGCTGCACACTTGAACATTCAGTGTTCCCACATACATTTGGTGCTTTACCCAAGTAGCGGGTCTGATTTTCTAAATAACCTGACAATAACATGATTAGTCTTGATACCACACAGACTTTTTATCAATAAATCATGCAAGTCCATATACTCCCTTACTTTCCCCTCACTGTTTCAAATCAGACACAAGCATCTGTTGACTCATGAATCCCTTGTTTTCTGATGAAAAATAAATGAAAATATTTTTCTTTGGCTTACATTATGTCTGGAATCTTTCAGCAATGCTAGCCTAACTTTCTCCTCTTTTATGAGCTTTTAAATGTTAAATGCCTTTAATGCTTTCTCGCCTGTGATGTAAATGAACAATGCACATGTGATATTTTCTTCCTTTTCTAGTGTTCTACACACAATGAATGCAGAATTTCCATTTTCAGTCAAGTTACTACTGAGCTTCTAAAACAGTAACAATTGAAAATGAGATTCTGAGCAAAAAAAAAAAAAAGGTGCATTATGAATTGTTGCAGTTCATTGGTCTGCTGACTG
The DNA here is from genome assembly GCF_019279795.1 of Protopterus annectens. Classification (NCBI taxonomy): domain Eukaryota; kingdom Metazoa; phylum Chordata; order Ceratodontiformes; family Protopteridae; genus Protopterus; species Protopterus annectens. The sequence goes on along the minus strand of NC_056725.1, from coordinate 1,449,148,164 downwards.
AAATATGAAAAACAAAACAATTCTATGTGAGCATGAGTTGTTACATATAAAATCAATTTTTATGTGACAGTACAATAATAAGGCTCATTTTAATGTTAGAAATGTCTACATGTGAAAAGCTGTAGTGTTTTTTATGAGACTGGATATCAAAAAATCAGTAGGCAGCCTTGGCTACAATTTAAAGTGCCTGTGACATGATAACAGTACACTGAAAAGCAAGAAATTAAATACTAAAGAAACCAGCTTCAAAATATCCATAAACATGATGCATTATAAAAACAAAACCATCGTCTGGTGGTAAATGCATCATAATAATTGCTTACACTATATAACATGGGCTGCTCTTTGTAATGTTCATAGAATATGATGCATTTTGCTAATATCTGCACAGAAGTTCCAGATAAGCCTGACAAATGTAAATATACCTCAGTGAACTTAGCATAGAATAGATAAAGCACATATGTAAAAACACATAAATTCATATATAGTAAAGTGTAATTACTAAAACCTAATTACTAAAAGGAGAAATCATGTTTCATTTTTAATACAGGCTTCACACTATTGTTAACATTTAAACCTGGTTCACAGTTAGCTCTAAAAAGATTAATCCACTTATATACAGTACCCTCAGTTAATGTGGTGATATTACCTCCACGTTCATTTTTATATAACCTCTGTAATCTTCTGAACTTAAAAGAATGTCCCTCCCCACTACCTACATTGCGTTTGTATAATGCATTGGTCTCTATCCCCCTTTGAATTTCAGATATATGTGAACGGAAAAGTTTATTTAATTTACAAATGACGTTACCTATATAAAACCATTACATTTTACACAATTAGGTAAATACACTACATTTTTAGTGACACATACTTTCCCCATTAATAAATTACTGTTGGAAGTGTCCATATTCCTGCAGATAGTAGGGAAATATGCAACCATCTGACACCCAAGCACTATGGGTCTTTATGCTCACACATAATCAATGAGATGTTTAACAGACAAGATTTACAAAGTTCAATATCTGGTAGGCATGCTGATCTGCAGTTCTCTTACATCAATAAGTACAACACGTGTATTTAACAATACTTTGCATTTTCAAAAGCAGATGGGAATAATGTGTGTTTGTATTATTCAGTATTCACGCATATAGAAGTATAATGTGTGATTGTCTCGAACTATTGTGGATAATGGAGAAATGTGTAATTATATCCATGGCCTAGGTGATAGAGGCATCAGTGAAACATGGCCATGCTGGAAGGGTAAAAATGATGTACTGCAGAATTTGCCAAGTAGACATTGGTATTATGTTCAATAGTATGTACAGAACAAATACTACCAAAGAAAAAAAAACACCATGAGAATAGACCCCAAACAGGGGGGAGTACTCATCTTGCCTTATTGTTCAACCAAGTTAGCTAAGTGACAGAACAGCTAAGCAATTACTCTAAAAGGAATATTTAGGACATATGGGTCATAGCTATATGTGTGATTTCCATGGAAATATACAGCTACAATGGATATTATGACATTTACTGTAAACATCTGCAGTCTATCTCCACATCTCAGTGAACCTCCTGCAAATATACTCTGTACCTCTCCGATGTAAATCATCATAGTGGTGGTGAGCATGCACTCTGGTCCTGAAGATCCCTGTCTGTTGCGGGTACTCCCTTGCAATCTGGTTCCATATATTCATCATTGTGAAGTTCTTAAGCTATGCTCAAATATGTTTCTCAAGTCCAGCACAGACAGTGAGCATCTGAGTCATCTCCTCTTCTATCCAGTTCAGCTCCCAGACACACTGAAGCTTCCTCACAGTAGCCATCTTGTTTATGCAGTTCAGAAAAAAAGCATTCAGTAAATTACTTACTGAGGTCCCATCAGTTCACAGGTAGCAATGGTGTAGGCAGTAAATGTATCAAAATCTCATTTTAAAAGTGGTGCTTATAGGATGGCATCACATCATTGAAGAGTAAGGGGCATGTACTACCCATGGTCCCATTTAACAATACCTGTTGTGCATTTTCACAAAGCACCTTCCTGTAACTATGAGCTATTGGTTAATGCAATAAATTTTGAGAACTTACATGGAAGTGCTCAAATGGGATTCCAAAACCTTGAATGATAATAAATGTCTTAAATTATGTATGGCACAAATGGTACTTAAAAGCTGTGGGCAAATATGCATACCGTCTGCTCAGAGGTGACATGTGCCTGACATACAAGGCCATGTCCAACCTGGAATTAATGGACATGCTCCACCTCAAAAAATCCAAATCCACCAAAACCACTAGAGCAAGCGACTTAAACCTTAGCACGGATATAAATAGGAAGTGCTGGAGGGATAGATTTATCACTCAGAGACTCCCTATGTTGTGGAATAAAATCCCGGTCCATGTGAGGCAGAGCACCTCGCTGGCTCTGTTCAAGAGAAATCTTGACCTGTGGATGGGAGATCGTAGGTTTATCACGGGAATCATCTCTGTGTCACTGCTGGACAGAGGCACAACAAACTAATGGGCACAGTATTTTTTCATATAAGGGGTAGCATAAGCCACAAAAATTTGGGCTAGGCTTATAAATGCCTTAGGGAAGATAGCCTAGTATAAACCTATGAACCTATGAACCTGTGAACCTAATAGCTGGTCTTACTTTAAGGTATACATGGCTTACAAGTAGCTTCAGTGGCAATGTGTCACCTGCTGCAATTGCTGGGATGGGGTATTTTGCTCTTATTACAGACCTGTGTTATTACTCCTTAGAAATCTATATGTTGACAGTCACTTCTTTCGCAAAACCATTTTCAGTACAAAATGTGTGTGACATACTGAATGGTTGTATGATTGACCACTAAGCATACAGGTGGGTACATCTGCATTACTGACAAGCAAGAATTCCACACATGCACTTGTGCATGAACAGTTGTTATGGACAGATTGACAACCCATCCACATGTATTGCTGGTTACCCTGTATATTCACTGGTATATTTACTGAAATTATGGGATCTGAGTTCATTCATCATTGTGCACTGACTGATATTCATTGATATCAGTATTGATATATATGATATTCATTGACACTTAGTTATACAGGCACTACAGATAGTGCCAGAATTAAAATATATCCATTTTCATGTCTGGTTATCATGTACTGTCTGTTGTATGTATATGGATAACAAGGCAATCTGATGGTTTCCATAATTTGTACAATCATTACTGTACAGTTACTTTCTTATAATAGTAATATAGCAGTGGTTGTTAGTGCATTTCATCCCATGCAGATGCAATGGGGATGGTATTACTTGCTCGGTGTAGATTGTCTAGATTTTGATATGTAGGTATTTGTGCATAACAGGTCATGCCATTAGGACTGCTTCTTTCCACAGGTTTTCTTTACAGCATTGTGTTGCATAAAATATATTAACAGCAACTTTCATTTTTACCATGTTTTTCACTTACTGCAGTTGTGTACAGCAGCTATCCAACATTATTGACTTACACATAGCTATTATGTTATGATGTGCGTGTTGATGTATGAAGTCAGTTCATATCATACTATACATATGCCAAGTTGTTTGCATAGTTGCACTATTATTGTTGTGATTTCCACTGTATGGGTTCAAATTTCATGATGTTGATCCATATGTTGTGTATTCAGAAGTTGTTTTTATATCACTCATGTTGTTATATATGTATCAGTACTATACCAGAGGATTGTAGCCCCCCCAAACATCTCCAACGCCCAGGTGAGAACTGCTCTCTCCAAAGCAAAAAACACAGCATCCATGGGACCGGATGGTGTCCCCAGCTGTGTGCTCCACGAACTCAATGAGGAATTAAACCCACAGTTAGGACAGCTGTTTAATCTTAGCCTCACCTCAGGATACGTACCCAAGGAGTGGCGCACGGCGACTGTGGTCCCACTTCACAAGGGCGGTGCCTCCACCGACCCTGGAAATTACCGTCCCATTAGCTTGACAAGCCTTATCTGCAAAGCCATGGAGAGGATCATAATGGAACTCATAAATAACGACATAGGGAACTTGCAGACTTTGGATCCAACCCAGTTTGGCTTTGTCAAAGGCAGATCATGCCTTTTAAACTTGGTTGACTTTTTCGAGACAGTCACCAAGGCCATAAGGCAGTCCATACAGCCTACCTTGACCTGGCAAAGGCCTTCGACACAATACCCCACTCAGGTATCATCGAAAAACTCATCAGCTTGAATGTAAACCCATACATCACAAGATGGGTTGCAAACTGGCTAAGTTACAGAACCCACAGGGTCAGAGTTGCTGGAGCCATGTCAGACTCAAAGCCTGTCACAAGTGGTGTCCCACAGGGCTCAGTCCTGGGTCCACTCTTGTTCGGCATCTACTTTTCTGAAGTACAAGCAAACACAGGAGGGTTATGGCTGACAAAGTTTGCAGATGACTGCAAACTGGGCGCCATAGTCGAAAACATCTGACACAGATATCCTTCAGAAGGGCCTCACAGAAACGGATAACTGGTGCCAGAGCCATGGCCTAAAGTTAAATGCCAAGAAATGCATAGTCATACCCTTCGGGAAAAACAAGGTTACCCCTAGCTACCATATAGGTGGCAATCCACTGAGCACAGAAGAAGTCATCAGGGATCTGGGGACCCAGGTTGACAGTAGCCTTTCGTTTGACACTCATGTTGCTAAAGTGGTTAGGAAAACCTTCTACATTGCCCACCTGATCATGAAGGGATTCACATCTAGATCAAAGGAGGTCATCGTCCCCCTGTACTCATCACTCATTAGACCTATGATTGAGTACAATGCCCCATTCGGAATGTATCTGACCCGACACCTGCAGCAGCTGGAAAGGCCCCAAAAGTTCCTCACCAAAAGGATAAAGGGTCTCAAATATGTCTTATGCTGCCCGACTGAAAGAACTCCAGCTCTATTCAGTCTCATACCGCTTGCTCAGAGGTGACCTGTGCCTGACATATAAGGCCATGTCAAACCCTGATTTGATGAATATGCTTCACCTCAAAAATCTAGATCCTCAGAACCACAAGGGCGGGAGACTTAAACCTTGACACGGTTATTAATAGAACGTGCTGGAGGGACAGATTCATCACCCAGAGACTCCCTATGCTGTGGAACAAAATCCGGGTACATGTGAGGCAGAGCACCTCGCTGGCCTTGTTCAAGAGGAATCTTGACCAATGGATGGGGGATCGCAGATATACCCCAGGGATTACTTCAGTGTCACTGCTTGTCAGAGGCACAGCAAAATAATAGGCATAGTTTTATTCAAACTAAAGGGGTGGCGAAAGCCAAATAACTATGGGCTAGGCTTATAAATGCCCTTGGGCAGATAGCCTAGTATGAACCTATGAACCTATGAACCTATACACGGCAGGGTCTATTTTATATAGCTTTACATTGCCCATGAATAGAGAGTAGGTCAATTGACATATGCTTGTAACATCATAATTTCTATATGTGGACCCCCATATAAAATATACCATGTGCAAATCACTGTTTTCCAGATGAGAAACCAAAGTAGAGATGTCAATTTCTCTCCCAGAGAAAGTGGCATCATCACTGATGCTCTGCACCAGCATGGATGCAATCTCGTTGGATGGGCAGGAAATACTGTATGGAGGAATAAAGTGTGGATGTACCTGATCAACATGATAAATGCTGTGGGAGGTCAAAATAGATCCTGGAAGATTTGTCAGTGATACTGCTCTGACATGGTCCTTTGTGCAGCCAACAGGATATACACCAGTATGAGATACTGAGGAATGGCATTGGCCTGGCATTAACTCCAACAGATGAGATAATAGTGCTCCTGGTGTCCTGGTTTACTACCAGCTGCAATCGCTGTATACCTGATGGAGGTATAGAAGAAGGTGCACCGGGATGTACATGTATGTTGCACTTTTTTGAACATTGTTGCATATGCACTACTTCATTACTTATTGTTGTTTCATGCATATTCATGGGTTCTAGCATCAGAACTGCACAGTGAACATGGGAACACACATGCCGACAATTCCCAACATAAATGTAATGGTGTGCAATTGTACAAAATGCTACATACAAGTTATTTTTATTCATTTGCATTGGTCCATTCACATCTGCATGGCAGCAACACATGTCAAGTGAGGGTTTCCATATACTGTTTCTGTGACAACTACTTTAGCTGCTATTACCTCTGACAACTATTGTGAAAGTTGCGTATACTGCCATTTTGATGTATCCCTGCCATTGATAACCTACAGATGTATCATCATGAGACAAGGGCCATGCAAGTACATCTAAAGAAAGACCAGGTATGCTTTTACACTTGTGAAGTATGATATTCATGTCATTGTTTTCCATACATAGGTACATTTGGACAAAATGTGCACCATATTGTCACTCTTCTAATGTGAATTAAGAAGATGTTGAGGATTGGAGTTCGTTTAAGTAGTTTATTGTATACAAATACATCAGAATGGATGGCAGAAACATTTAACTTAAATGAACTAACTGACTAACTACATACTTGCATGCTTGCACTCTGTCTGCTCACACAAAATGGAACTCTTGCTTGTGCATCCTCCCTCTTTACTGAGCTATCAAATATAAACAATAACATTTGAATAGGCCTGCAATTTTACAGACACTAATAAAGAAAAACAACAATCATGTCCAGGTTGCTGTGTATCTGGTAGGAGGTTTTGAGATGCGACCTGATCTCGTGACATAATCGTTAGGACTGGGTTTAGTAACAGAGACAGTCACTGGGTAATGCTCTGCTTGAGGAGTTTCTGGGATTTTTTCAGGAACGGGGATTGCTGATAGAATGTCCTCTGGTACAGGAACATTGGACAAGTCACACTGAGAACTACAGTCTTTGTCACAGGCGAAATGCTGCAACACTGGTTCGGACACAGATAACAAATACTTCAGATTTCATCTGAATTCCACTCCTTGTAATTCTACAATGTACGATCTCGGCTCTTGACACAAACTTTATGCAAATCCAATGTGATCAAAACCTTTTGACATCTGCATCCTCACTATCTCCCCTTTTTGTAAAGAATGAAGTAATTTGCTGGTTTTATCATAGCATGGCTTCTTGGACAAATGCTTTTTCAACAGTTGGGCTTTTATTGCTTTGTTGTCCTTAGCACTTGGAACCAACAAATTACTGCTGATTGGTGATGTAGTTCTGGTTTGTCTCTGGGCAGGTGAACCAAGATGTTTATCATGAGGAATGTTTCTGAGATTTAACAAGTTGAGAAAAGCATTAGTATAGCCATGTCTAGATTTCTCTAACAGCTGTTTTGCACTTTGAACTGAATGTTCAGCCAAGTCATTTGACTGAGAGTATTCAGTACTACTCGTAATATGAACAAAGTCCCACTCTTCTGCAGATTTCTTGAACTGCTGACTTGTAAACTGTGCACCAATGTCAGAAATAACTCTGTGCAGACTACCATGGTCAGTAAAATGTCATTTCAAGTTAGTAATGACAGTACTGGAAGTTAGGTTGGGAAATAGGTCAATCTCAAACCAATTTGAATAAGAGTCTAATAACACCAAGTAATGTTGACCATTCCACTCAAAGATATCTGTGGCTACTGTCGACCAGGATAGTTCAGGAATCTGGCTTAATTGAAGTGGTTCTTTCTGTTGATGCATCTTTGTACTATTACATACTGAACAAGATGAAAGTACTTTCTAAATATGGAAAACTAAAAAAAAAAAATCAAGGCAAAACTATGGCTAGAAAAGAATCTGTGAACACTTTTTCTTAGCGCTTTCATTCGTTGTTTCACAAACTTTTCTGATGAAGTTCTTGTTGAAAACTTAAAGAGCATGAAATCGCTAGGAAAAAGTGTTTGTGGGTTCTTTTCTAGCTATAGTTTTGACTTCTTTTTTTTTAGTTTTCCAGTTGTTTAGTATTTTTTGTTGGTACTTTCTCAATATCTCTTGACATAGAAGGCCAAAACTCTACACCTCGCACCCTTCTTTTGGTAGAATCAATTCCTGGGTGGCCACAATGCAAGATCATAATATACTCTTGTTGCAAGGACTTCTGAACAATCACTTTAGGACCTTTCATGATGATACCATTGTTTGACAAAATCTCATCTCTGTATGGAAAATACTGCTGCACTTGTACTGGTAAACAAGATTGCTTTGAAGGCCATCCTCGGCTGATGAAGAGGTTTAGCTTCTGGAGAATTGGATCTGAAAATGTGTGATTTCTGAGCTCATCAAGACACGTGGAAGAAAAATTTCTCACTTCCATGACCTTAAAAGAAAGTTGCTCATAGTTATGCTGTTGTGTGTTTTTTTCTGGGTGATCTGGATAAAGTATCAGCAAGATAAAGACGTTTGCCTTCATGTAAACAAGATTGAAATTGTACTTCTGCAATTTGAGCATCATACGTTGCAGTCTAGCTGGAGCTGTATACATAGGCTTTCTCAAAATCGTAACTAGATGTTGGTTATCAGTTTCAATTTGGATAGGTAAACCATAAATATTATCATGGAACTTCGAACATGCAAACAGTATAGCCAAAAGCTCTTTCTCATCCTGGGAATATTGCATCTTAGTCTGGGTAAGAGTTCTTGATGCATAGGCTACTGGTCTACCCTCTTGAAGAATGACTGCACCTAGACCTAACTTAAAAGCATCACAGGAAAGAGTAACTGGTTTGTGTACATCATAGTAGCTGAGAGTTGGTGGTTAGTAATTTTTTACTTCAGGACATCAAATACTCTTTGGTGCAGTTCTGACCATGACCAAATTATATCTTTGCATGTCAGTTCCCTGAACGGTGCTGAAAGTTGGCTTAAATCTGAAATAAACTTGTCTAGATAGTTGACTATGCCAAGAAAACATTGTGAGACTTGACCATTATCTGGAGCTGGCATCTCAAGAATTGCTGTTTGCTTGGAAGGATCTGGTTGTATGCCAGAACTGGTAAACAAGTGACCAACATAAGTAACTCCTCATAGCGTGAATTTGCACTTCTTAGGTTCAATAGGTGTTTAGTAGGCTAATGACCACAAGGGCCTTTTTAAGCCTAGCCATGCATCCCAAATCTCTGACAAGTTATGATACCCTTGATAGGTGTAAGCATGGGCCTGGGAGATGAACTATTTACAGGTTACCTATGTCCATTAGAGACATAGGTGCCAAACCAGGGATGAATTTCTGGTTTCCCATCCAATTGTCCAAGTTGCACTTGAATTTGTTAAGGAGGAACTCTGTGTCACATGGATGGGGAGCCTGTTCCATAGATGGGACAGTCTCTGGGATATATACCTATCTCTCCAGCAGGTCCTATTTATATCACGGGCAAGATTTAAATATTTAGAATGGGTAATTCTGGTGATGTTTGTTTTGTGGATATGCAGGAGGTCCATCAGAGTGGGGGCTGACAATGCCCTGTATGCCAGCATAGATCTCCCCTCAAAAGCCTGTAGGAGACAGAATACAGGGATATGTCCTTGAGGTGGTCTGCCTAGGTTATATTACTTATGCCCTGTATTCTTTTAGTGAGGAACCTCTGTGGATGTTCCAGTGCTTGAATATGCCTGTTTAGGTACATACCAAAGGGGGCATTGTACTCAATGATAGGTCTGATGACTTCTGAGGATTCAACTTAAGATTCACTTCATGTGCACTTTCCAGAACATTATTATGCTCTTTCCAGAATGTTATTATGTTCGGCTTCACCACTGCCTCCTACTAGAATATCATCTACTATAATAGCACATGGATAGCTCAAAAAATGTGTTCTATTGCACGCTGAAAGACTTCACTGGCAGAATTTATTCCAAATGGCATTCTCAGAAATCTGTATCTTCCTGATGGTGTACCAAATGCGGTTAATAACAAAGAATTTAGTTCAAGCAAAATTTGCCAAAATGAACTCTTTGCATCTAAGACAGAAAAAAACAGTGGCATTTGATATGTGGGCAGCAGCCTCTTTGTGTGCATTGGATGGTGAAATGTTTTTAATACTTTGTTCAGATCTCTTGGATCAATACATATTCTGATATTATCTAAGCTTTTCTAATGAGCTACTACCATGGAGGATACCCATTCAGTAGGTTCTTCTACTGGACAAATTACTCCTAGCTGCACCATTCTGTCTAGCTCAGACTTTGACTCTGCTCTGCATAGCTAGTGGAACTTTCTGTGCTGGTCTGATAAGTGGACTGACCTCTGGGTCTAACTTCATAGAGTACACAACTGGTAGTATGCCTAGTTTCCTGCAAAAATATAAGCATATTCAGAAAAAATAGTTTGGGCAAAATCTGAGCTGTTGTCATTCAGGCTTACATGGTGAACTTCTTTATTAAGTGAAAGCAGTCCCATTTTCAAACTGTCTCTGAGGCCTAACAATGACTGCATGTGTCTCTTGACTACGAAAACTTGCTAGTCATAGCTTTTCCTAGCAGAGTAACATGAAAGCACTACTGAGCCCTCGGTTTGAATCTCTTCGCCACCATAAGCATCAAGCTTTAACACTCTGTTAAATATAGTTGTTCTGCAGCTTTTACTCTAGTAAATGTTTCTGCTGACATAACATTGCACTTTGAGCCAGCATCTACTTTGAGCTCTACAGGACTCCCATTAATCCAAACAATACAAAGGATTTCATTCTTTGCCCACAAATCTACTGCATTGACTCTTTCTCCAAGCACAGACACCCATTGAAATAAAAAGGAGGGTTGCAGCTTTCTTATTGAACACCTTGCCTCTTGGAATGCTCTCTTTTAATAAAAGAATGTGCCTCATTTGGTTTACAAAATCTTTTGAAATGATTCCACTTATTGCAAGAACGACACTGCTAACCAAAGCTAAGCACTTTTCTCTTTTGGGTTCGTGATTTCCACCACAATTATGACAGTTGACTATAAAGCTGGGTGGGAGCACATGTGACTTTGCTGAATCACCCTCCATGCTCTGGAATTTGCTAGAAAGACTCAGAGTTTCCCGGGGACAGGACCTGCAGTAGCTGCCATTTGCTTGGGCCTGTTTGTTTTACCCATGTGCTGCATACTATCAATGTATGTTTTGTCACTGGTCCTTCCACAGCTATTCTTATTTGCAAGCATACTTGTGTGTTTTTCTGTAAGCTTTTATATCTGACAAATCTCAGTGGCCTTATTCAAAGTTAAACCACTGTCTCAAAGCAAAATATTTCTCACTGTGACATTATTAATACCACACACAAGCCTGTCCTTTATCAACTCATCTCTCAAATCACCAAACCTGCATGTTTGAGCCTTATTTCTCAAGTCAGTTATATATATGCTGCAAAAGTTTTACCGGGCTTTTGATCTATTGTGTAAAATAAGTGATTTTCCTTTGCAATACTTGTTTTTTGGTTACACATTTCTCTAAATTTACATTTTAAGCATTCAGGGCCTTCTCTTGTTTCAGTCGGTACCACTATATGGTGGCCTTCTCCCTCCTCTGCAAACACAACAGGTGCATTCACAAATGAACAATCTCAATTGCCTCTGAACCAGCTAAATTAAGCAGAATAAAAGCTTTTGTACATGCATCTTTGTCACAAAAAGCAGCCTGCATGAAAATATTGTATTCCTGCTCAAACACTCTCCAATTTTCTGCAATACTGTTATCAACCACAAGCAGTGGGGGTCTGCGAAAACCTTCTGCCATGCCCACACATTATAGTAAAACACAATGCAAAATGGCCCTTGTAATTATGTATGAACATTCACATACACCAGATACTTGTAATAATATTCAAATGCAGAATAAGCTCTTCGAAATACTGTACTCTGTGAAATATGCTTTGATATACCTGTACTTTGTGAAATATTCTTTGAAATGACTGTACTTTATGAAATTACTGCACTGTAATACTGCACACACTTGGAAACACTTTGCACACCAGATACTTTGAATAGCTTTAGTTAATGAGAAAAAGTAGCACATAGCAAAAAAATGCAGTAGTTTTCCCTTTTTTTACATTTTATGCGACTCGAATACTGTTTCAAACATTTTCGTAACTATTTTGAATATTTTTATCAATATGTCACAGTTTTAGACATTTTGTTTAATAAGAAAGTCATTTTGAGTGTTCTGAGTGCTTTGTTTTATACTTTTAACAAAAGAAATCATTTAAGCAAGTTTTAGTATCTGGAATTTGTTTCTGACCTGTTTTGTGGGTTGTTTGAGCAGTAGGGATGATCCACTTATATATATATATATATATATATATATATATATATATATATATATATATATATATAAATATATATATATATATTTATATTTATGTGCATTAAGAAAATGTTGAGGCTTGGGTGTTCATTTAAATAGTTTATTGTATACAAATACATCAGGATGGATGGCAGTAACATTGAATTTAAATGAAATATCTAACTGACTGACTACATACTTGCATGCTCACACTTTGGCTGCTCACTCAATCTGGTACTCTTGTTTGCACATGCTTAGCACTTACACGCATGTGCTGACTCACTGGAATGCTTCTTAAAGGTATATCACACACTCTGATCTACAGATATGTCATGTGAGTGTCTCCACATCCCATTAATGTGGTCCATATGTCATTATGTGCCTCTGCCTGCATTATGATTGTGCTGCATACCCACATGCTGTGCTTTGTTTGTTTTTCTACTATAGGATCTGCATTATGACAGATGAGAAACTTACCACACAGGAAGGATGTAACTGGTATGACGTTTCCTCTGTTTCATACATGTCAGTCTTGATACTACTATAGGTGTACTCCATTAATACTGTGTCCTTCTAAACATGTATAGGACAACTGCAGTCTGCACTTGCTGCGGCCAACTGGTATATTACCTACTGTATGTTATGCCTCTTTTGGAATGGTATGTGACGGCAAGTATGTATTTACTAATACTGTCTGAATGCCTTTGTTTCTGCAACAGTTGCATTTCATCCCTCACCTTTGGTAATGGATTTCCATGAGGACATGTCAGGTTTGTCTTATTTTGTTCTTGCTGACATATAACATATATGTTGCAAATGTTATGTAAATGCCTTTCCCTCTTATATAAGTTCCATGAACCATGCCATAACATGAACTCCTGTTAAGTCTCTAGCCTCACTAACATTGTAGTCCTATAGATATCCCATATGTCCATACTGAGCTGCACCATGTAACTTCAGTCAGTGAATCTGACCTGTGTCCTCTCTCTCTTCTTGTAGCATGTCCATTGCCTGCCTTCTCCAGTATCGCATCCCCTGATCCTGAGGTAGGATGTGATGTACTTCACTGTGCTGGCATGGCCCATGGTACACAGGGCACATGTTTAATGATACAGTCTAGCCCAGATGATGCAGATGTCTAGATCAGGCTGTAGTCTTTGACATAGAAGAAAACATGTCCAGCTATTCTGATGATGTGAAGACATTGGATTTTGGACAGGATAATGCCTGTGAACCACTGTCCCATGTTGAGTCTGTTGGAGATGTTGACTCTTCACCACAACAGAGTGATAATGCCCAGCACAGTACACATAGGTGTGTAACTGGTGTATATGGATTTGTGTCAGATGCCGTCCACCTACTCCTACAGGTGAATGAATGTTCCTATCAATGTCATGGATTTGATATTCATGCACTTGCCCCTGCAGCAGATCATGTTACACACCAGCTGTGTATTGATGCATGAAGGTCAGTAGTGCAGACATAGACAAGTCATGGTGGCACTGGCTGCATGCTGTTAGTATGCTATCTGTGGCATGTGCCGTTGAAAGCCTAGTTATGGCTGTGCTACAGTAGTGACATAGTACTGACCTGGTGTTATGTGCCCTGAGTGTGCTTAGCTGATTATCTCATGGGAGAGGTAGGTCCCCTCGTATTAGACCCACACTTTCCCACTGGATATCAATATCTGTGCTGGAATGTGCATGCATGCCTGCTGTTCACCTATCCAGTGTGAGCTCAGCAGTTATATCCAATCAGTCAACACGCAGTCAAGTTTCTTCCCACAAAATATCTCTGCATGCTGGTGTCACCACATCAAGCTCCTTTGTAGAGCAACATGGGTCCAGAGTTTCCAGATGTGGCAGAGGCAGCCAGGACCACTATGTGAGATACCTGTGTGGGCACCCTAGACAGCATTAAAGCAACACTGACAGTAGATCCAATGTGGGTCCTGTAGTGTCATTCTGGCTCCATTGCAATGATGAACATGATACAAATCACTGACAATTTCATCTACGTGAGGTCTGCTGCCACAGGATTCTATTATTTTTACTGACCTATGTAGGTGATTAAATTCCCTTTTTATATAATTATTCCCTCTTTTACACTGACTTATATTAATTGTGATAGTGATGACAGTAATGCAATATGTGATGTCTTGCTTGGATGTTTGCATGATTTGATACTGGACTGATAGGGATAGGATTTACTTCACAATTTCAGTTTTTGTCTGCCATCCACACATGCACCACTATGACTCTGTATGCATATCTGTGTTACATGTGATCTGATGTCTCTCTCATTACTGTTTTATATCTGTTCATACTATTATGTGTTATGATTATGTTATGCATGATGCTCAGTGTGTACATCTCGTGGGTCATTTCCTTTAGATGTGTTCTGTGCTATTGTTGTGGGGCAACACATGAATATCACTGTTTACTCTGTGTACTTTTGTACATGTGGCTTGTCTTGTCTCAAATGTATGTGTGTTAGATGCTGCCATGTTACCTGGGCAAGGATTTATGGTCACATCTTCTGCCACCCACACCTGCTTCTTCCCCCCACTGTGTCCTGCTGACCCGCCACTGACAGCTGCAACAAGTCAGCATCATCATATATTTGGGGTTCTTGGGGTAACTCACCCACACCTGCAGCAGACAAACCACCATGTGTTGTTGTTAACATGTTGTGAAGCATGGCTAGACAGTAATTATCTTTGCTGCCTTTTCAGTTGTGTTTTGCAGTACATCTGAATCTGGCTTTCAGCATGCCAGACACGTGCTCAGTGATTTTACTTGTTGCACCATGTGCTCTGTTGTATGCTTCCTCACCAGGGTTGGATGGTGCTCTGTCCGGCATCATTAGCCATGACTCAAATAAATAACTGCAGTCACCTGTTGGTGGGGGGAGATACACATGTAGTCATCTTGCATAATGTTGACAGGGATGTATTCTGCTTACATCCTAGGTGTGTTACTGTACTTACCTATATTAGTCCCTCAGGTATTTTGCCGTATTGAAAAGCAACTCTCAGGCCACTTTCCTTCCATATAGCAACATCATGGACATTACCCGAATTCTGAAGAA
The DNA here is from genome assembly GCF_019279795.1 of Protopterus annectens. Taxonomy (NCBI): domain Eukaryota; kingdom Metazoa; phylum Chordata; order Ceratodontiformes; family Protopteridae; genus Protopterus; species Protopterus annectens. The sequence continues at coordinate 1,449,132,845 of NC_056725.1, read as the reverse complement.
GTCAGCTGATTTATGCTGACGAAAGCGCTCAACAAAATGTTTTGGTCGAGTTTGGGAAGGCGTCTCTGGTTTTGGTTTTGTTTGGAACATATAAAAACATGCCAATCCACTTGTTCCTTTATTTTCAGATTTGTAAACCACTTTACAAGGTTTATTACCCTTGTGAGCCATTTTTTAAGCGTAGCCAAATACCCCATTTTAGAATCAAACCCTGCACTTTGTGTTTAGAAGGTAAACACCTTAACCATTATGCTAACCTCTCACCCAGTGGGGCAATATTTATAGTTCTTATTTTCATGCTACATGTCATTCACACTCCCTTCCCACATAGTAGACATATATTGTCCATCCATTTTAAAACTATTGGTTTTGATAATCATTGTCAAAACAAATTACTATCTGCAAAAAATTGAATGGTATTCAGACAAAAAAATATACTGCATTTCTCATAATAGTAATCTATGCTTTTGTACAACATATTATAACAACAGTAGTACAAAAACATCCTTTCTGCATCAGTAGCTCTGAAATTGTCAAAAGTAATGATTAATACTATAACAGCTTTCGCTTTTGCTTCAAAAATGTCTGACCATTTTCTCTCCTAAGTATAAACCCGTGAATCAGTCACTCGTTTTATATGTAGCATACTTTATCAAAAATTAACAGGAATGATTCTTATTTGTGTCACTCGCTGTATCATCCATGACTCATATAACATCTGGTGCATTACTAGCCTGTTGTTCTTCCGCCCACATCAGATCAAATTAAAAACAATAAAATTTTCACTGAGGCTTACTCCTAATATGTATAAATGCCAGCCTTAGTGATTTTTTGCAAAAAAAACCCAACACATGTTGTGAAATTAACCTGCTCTATTACAAATGGAATAAAATAGAAATAACATATAAATGCACACAAATCATACCCCTCACATAGACAGATTAGATAGATAGATAGATAGATAGATAGATAGATAGATAGATAGATAGATTGATAAATGCATACATGTCACACAAACATATGCTCACACACACACACACACACATATATATATATATATATATATATATATATATATATATATATATATATATACATATATATATATAGACATATATACACACATACACATGTATGAATGTATATCTGTGCTTATGTGCAGTGTGTAGTGTTCCATTAAGTGTACTGCCATGACAAGTTTGGGAGTAATCTCAATAACTTTAGTTAGAAACTACAGTGTGTTAGCTAGGTAAGAATTCTTACTCGCCAATTAATGTGGTATTAAAAGGAATAGCCTGTAAGGCTAAAATCGGGAAGTTAGTTCCTTACCTGGATGATCAACTGAAAGGAGACTCTTGAAGCATTGAGTATAAAAGCCCAGTCACTCCTAACCTGTGATATGTACCTTGTGGACATTCCTATCTTTAGGGCTGGAAACTGGGCCTGCATACTTTGACATTCTTGTTTTTTCCAAAATGCAGGTTATGTCCTGAAGGAGCTGTGAGGACTGAACACTGTTGAAGTAAATGAAGGTACTATTTTTGATTAGTTTCAAATGGAAAGCCGAGGACAGATATTTTGTTTCCTTTGACTATGCCGAATTATTGAATAAGCATGTGAGTATACACGTATATAATGCTTCCGGTGTCTCCTTGAATTTCCATTGTTGTGTGCATGTTCAGCTGGCCAGAGACTTGTCAATTTTCAGACCCGGACAGTATCTCTGCTTCCAAGTACAATCCATGTTGGGCTGCTAATTGCCTACAGTGAAGCAACTCTTGTACTGGGTGGTTTCTTGTTGACCCCAGACTTTGAGGATTTGTTACAGAAACATAAAATTACTAGTGAAGCTAACTGAAAGCTATTACAACTACAGCAACAGCTAGCTGTGCTGACCAGTGCAGCCTCCAAACTCAAGACTCGGCCATCTATGAAGAGGCTAAGTAGGAGGGATAATGACAAGCCGTGTTCAGTAGCATTTGAGTCTAATGTCACCACAGAAGACTAGAACTGAGGACACTGGGAAAAGATCTGAAGAAGCGTACTGGTTGGTACACGAAAGCGCTCATCTGTTCTTTTTATTTAATAAATCAGTTGGACTTTTATACAGCAGTATTTTTTCGTGGTGGTTTCACTCGTGTATGTTGTTTGATTTGTTTTGATTTGTTTTGACCATGAAAAATGTAAGGACTTTTGACCAGGGCTGCTAAAACTCCTGATGTGCAAACAATATTGGAATTTTAATATGGACAAACCAGAAAGCTCACATATACACTTATTTAAAACATTATTTCACTGTTTTGACTTGAAGCTGATAGTAACAGTAAATTGGAAAATTTGAGACATTTTGACAGAGTCAAGTTTAAAGGATCTCTTACTGAGAGTATAAGAATTCACAAGACATCTTATAAGCTAATGACCCCATTAAAATGCATATTAGTTAATGATACAATGCTTAAAACTAATTTGTTTTCTTAGGTAAAACTGCAGTTAGAAGTGAACATTCTACAGAGAAATAAAAAGCATCAAGCATTGTGTTAAACTGCCACAGTTTTAGGTGACGGGAGTCACATTGGTACGTTCTGTGTAAAAATACTAAAGTGAAGCCTGCTTACAGAAAGTTTAAAACAGAAATGCTTTCTTTAAATGAAGTTGTTCCTATTAAGCTCAGTAAGATCAGCTGAGGTATAATTGAGTAAGCACTATATCACTCTGTTAACCAAGTTAATGCAGTGTACTTTGTTTACAGAAGTAAGGGTGATCTAAACCCTGCTAGGTTCTGCAAAGTATGACTTCCCTTACCAAGACAAGTCACCAGGTGCGTTAAGGTTAATATTAGCAACAACCAAAACATGGAGGTAAATTCCATTAATTGTGACAGAAAATAATATTCCCTACACGTGTAGAAACAAAACAGTTCCAGGTAAAGTTACACCCTGTAGCACTAACCCTCTGATATGACTTATAATGTAATAGTAGGAAAAGATTTTCCTCATTTTAAAGCAATGATGAAAATGTGGGGGTAGAAATAATTCATGAACACAGTGTGACAAGCTGATGGAGCATTGACTTGTCACGCTGTGTCAGTATATGAATGAGGGGATCAAGGCTCGTATACAAATCCAGAAAGAAAGCTGTAAGAAAAGAATGGGCATAGAAGTTATCAAATGAAATATAAGTTAATTGTGGATGGAAAGTTAAAGGGATATGGTCTGCTATCAGAAGCATACCTCAGTGGTAGAACAACAGCAACCTAAAACTGTAAGGGATATCAGTAAACAATGCAAGGTCAAGTAAGAGAAAAGTTGGAAGCACAGCGTACCTCTCAACTGCTCAGATTTGTACAGACTGTCCTGATTTTTGCCTCATATTTTTGGTCTGTTCCTCATAAAATATGGAGTTTTCTGGCAAATCAGCAAGGATGGAAATTACTAAGTAATGACAGACATTTAAGTTTTAGACTTCATATCCATCAAAAATGCACATTAAAAAAACCCTTTTATTCTAGCAACTTTCGAAGTTATAAGAGCAATATTTAAAATGTGTCCCTATTTTTGGGCCTTTGTCCCCCATTATCATTTGCTTTGCCCAGATTTCTTGCACTGAGAGATTGAGAGGTATGCTGTACAGAGACTTACAAGACATTAGGAAAGAAACCAAGAGAAACAGAAGGAAATAGGGTAACTACTTGAGGATATGGAACAAAATAAGTATTAAAACTGAGCTATGCAGTGAATGCCGTATTTCAAATCTGTTTCTACTGGTGATTAGTAGAGCATTGAAATAAAGGAAAATGCCCTGTAACTGGAATTTATAAGCCAGGAGTGAAGTAAAACCGAAGATACATTGTGTTTACAACTACCAGGAGACATATTACAAGCTGTAACACCAGTATTTTTAGGAGAAGAAGCTACACCTTCGACTATGAGACAAGTTTGTGAATTGAGTTACTCCGAGTTAGAAGACTTAAAATGAATCACACATTATTTTATTTATTTATTTATTTACATTTGTTGACTGGGAGAGTCTGACTGAACGCAAGTCTGTTTTCAGCGGAGGCCCAGGGAGAAAAGCTCCACATTTACAATATTACAGTGATAATTACAGTTGGAGAACTAAAATTTACAAATATAGTTACAGATGAAGAACATAGTACATCAGTAGACAACTAGAACCTTTGTCATCTGCGAAGTATATAACAGACATTAGCAATTGTTACAATTAAAAGTTCCTGCTGTATAATAAGTAGTTAGGCTTATGAGCATCCGAGCTTGCTGTAATCAAGGTAGTTAGTGGGGTGGAAAAAGATGCACTGGGTGGATTGAGTGGGTGTTATTAGAGTGGGAGTTGCAAGGGCAGAGCCAGCATGTTTTAGGTGCGCTTTTAGTAAAATTTTGAAGTAGGTGCAAGATGGTACAGAGGTAATTGTGGGTGGGAGGAAGTTCCATAATTTGGCTATAGCGCAAGAGAATAGTGCTTCTCCAGCAGAGTTATTGGCTTTAGTGACCTGTAAGTGATTTCTGTCGTTGGATATTAGTAGTCTGGTGGTGAGACAGGGTTGGATTAGATTCTGGAGGGATGGAACTTTTAGTGGATGGTTTACCAGTTTGTGGGCGAGTGCGAGTTGATACCATTGAAGGAGATAGGGGAGTTGTAGCCAGCCCGTTCAGCAAGTGAGAGACAGTGGTAACTACGGTAGGATGCCCCTGTGGAGAATTTGGCAATTTTGTTGTAGCAGATCTCAAGCTTATTTAGATTGCATTGCCTTAGGTTATATATTGGAGCGGCATAAAGTAGGGTGGAGATAAGGTGAGAATTTGCTACTGAAATCTTTGCTGCTTTGGTGAGAAGTTGCTTATTTCTGTATAATGCTCCTAGTTTTTTGTGGACTTTTTTCACGGTCATGGATAAGTGAATGTCAAAGTTTAGTTTATTGTCTATTTCCACTCCTAGCAATTTGGTGTGTTCTGTAGGATGAATAATGGTGTTGTCTTTTGCTGTGATGTTAAAGTGAGAGTAGTTTGAGCATGTTAGGTGGGTTGGATGATGAGCAGTTTAGTTTTCTTTAGGTTTAGTATTAATTGGGCATCGGGTAACCAAGTTTCAACAAAGGAAAAGGCATCCTGTGTGACTTTTTGCAGCTTGGGTAGGGACTGAGCTGAGCAGATGATGGTTGAGTCATCTACGTATTGTATGAGTGTGCCATGTGTGGTGGCAGAGGCTAGATTATTGGTGAAAACAGAGAAGAGTAGGGGTCCAAGGATGGATCCTTGGGAAACCCCTATAGAGACAGGTAGTTGGGGAGAAATGTCATTCTGCCATACAACGGATTGTTGGTGGTCAGACAAGTAACTCTGAAACCAGTTGGTGACTGATTGAGAGAAAGATAGGTTATTGAGAACAGAGATGAATTGTTTGTGTGGGACCATGTTGAATACTTTAGATAGGTCTAGGAAAGTAGCAGAGGAGAGATAGCCATTGTTTTTATGCTGAAGGATAGTGTTAGCAAAAGAGAGTAAGGCAGTGGTGGTGCTATGGTTGGGTCGGAAACGATGTTGGGTATTGGAGAGGATGTTGTTAGTAAGGAGGTGGTCTGGGACCTGAGAATGAATGCATCTCTCTAGTATTTTGGGGAGTGGAGAGAGAATAGCTATGGGCCAGTAAATGGTTAGTTCTGTGGAGGGGCTGCCTTTGTAGAGGGGAATTATGTGTGATACTTTCCATAGTGTGGGAACATAACTTTGTGACAGAGATCAGTTAATCAAGATGGATACTAGGTAGGCTAGGGTGTCAGCAGCAATTTGTCGGTATTCACTTGTGAGGCTGTCTGCTGCGAATTTGGTGAGTTTAAATTTAGTTAACAGTATTTTTATTTTGGAGGTAGGTACAGGAGAAAAAGAGAAGACAATGGGGAGATTACTAGTTGAAGTTAAATGTGTGGGCTGAAGGGGAGGGGGGTTGTGTTGTCTAGCTAGTGATAGTACTGTTTGTGTGAAATGTGTATTGAGAGAGGTAGCAATATTTTCGGAGGAGTGAGGGATGTTAGGAGGAGGGGTATTGACTTTTCCTGGGTGCAGGATAGAGTTTATTGATGACCAAAATTGTTTAGGGTTGTGTTGGGAGGAGTTAAGGGCAGACTGGTAGTATTGGATTTTGTCCTGTTTTATTAGCTTTTTGACTCTATTGCGTATTTCTAGGAATTTCTGTCTAGTTGAGGGGGTTTTGGTTTTGCGCCAGTGCTTCCAGGCTTTATCCCTGTTTTTTATTTCTGACTTAGTGGTTTTCTGTAGCCATGGGGAGGGCTGGGTTTTGGTTCTGGAAAGTCTTATGGGGGCGTGGTAATTAAGGATTCTCAGGAAGGTATTAAAAAATTGAACTGCATCACGTAGACTGAGGTACTTTAGAGGTTGCCAATTACATTCTTTGAGGGATGAGCTGAATGTGAGTGGGTTAAAGTTTAGTTTTTTATGTATTTGATGGTAGATGACAGATTTAATTTAGTATAGGTGTTTTCTGAATAGGAATGTTGGGGAGTGATCACTGAGGCTGTCAGATAGGCAGCCTGCTGCATATGACTGGGGACTCCTACTGACTAGTATCCAATCCAGGGTAGTGTGCTTGTTGGAGCTTTTATTTATAGGTTCATAGGTTCATAGGTTTATACTAGGCTATCTGCCCTAAGGCATTTATAAGCCTAGCCCAAAGTTTTGTGGCTTACGCCACCCCCTATATGAAAAAATACTGTGCCCATTAGTTTGTTGTGCGTCTGTCCAGCAGTGACACAGAGATGATTCCCGGGGTAAACCTACGATCTCCCATCCATAGGTCAAGATTTCTCTTGAACAGAGCCAACGAGGTGCTCTGCCTCACATGGACCGGGATTATATTCCACAGCATAGGGAGTCTCTGAGTGATAAATCTATCCCTCCAGCATGTCCTATTTATATCCGTGCTAAGGTTTAAGTCGCTTGCTCTAGTGGTTTTGGCGGATTTGGATTTTTTGAGGTGGAGCATGTCCATTAATTCTGGGTTTGACATGGCCTTGTATGTCAGGCACATGTCACCTCTGAGCAGATGGTATGCGACTGAATAGAGCTGGAGTTTCTTCAATCTGGCAGCATATGACAGATTTTGGAGTCCCTTTATCCTTTTGGTGAGGAACTTTTGGGGTCTCTCCAATTGCTGCAGATGTCGGGTGAGATACATCCCGAATGGGGCATTGTACTCGATCATTGGTCTGATAAGTGAAGAGTACAGGGGAACAATGACCTCACTAGATCTGGATGTGAATCCCTTCATGATCAGGTGGGCAATGTAGAAGGTCTTTCTAACCACTTTAGCAACGTGAGTGTCAAAAGAAAGGCCACTGTCAACCTGGGTCCCCAGGTCCCTGATAATCTCTTCTGTGCTTAGTGGATTGCCACCTATATGGTAGCTTGGGGTTACCTTGTTTTTCCCGAAGGGTATGACTATACATTTTTTGGCGTCTAACTTCAGGCCATGGCTCTGGCACCAGCTATCTGTTTCCGTGAGTCCCTTCTGAAGGATATCCATGTCCGATGCACTTTCCACTATGGCACCCAGTTTGCAGTCATCTGCAAACTTTGTCAGCCAAAGTCCTCCCATGTTGGCCTGTACTTCTGAGATCTAGATGCCGAACAATAGGGGGCCAAGGACCGAGCCCTGTGGGACACCACTTGTGGACCGGCTTGGAGTCTGACATAGCGCCAGCAACTCTAACCCTGTAGGTTCTGTCCTTAAGCCAGTTTGCAACCCATCTTGTGACATATGGGTTTACATTTAAGCTGGTAAGTTTTTCTACAATACCCGAGTGGGGTATTGTGTCGAAAGCCTTTGCAAGGTCAAGGTAGGCTGTATGGACTGCCTTTCCCTCATCAATGGCCTTGGTGACTGTTTCGAAGAAGTCGACCAAGTTCAAAAGGCATGATCTGCCCTTGACAAAGCCAAACTGGGTCGGGTCCAATGTCTGCAAGTCCCCTATATCTTTGTTTATGAGCTCCATTATGATCCTCTCCATAGCTTTGCAGACTAGACTTGTTAAGCTTATGGGGCGGTAATTACCAGGGTCCGTAGAGGCACCACCTTTGTGGAGTGGGACCACGGTTGCCGTACGCCACTCCTTGGGCACGTATCCTGTGGTAAGGCTGAGATTAAACAGCTGCCTTATGTGCGGGTTTAATTCCTCATTTAGCTCGCATAGCACACAGCTGGGGACACCATCCGGTCCCACTGATGCTGTGTTTTTAGCTTTAGAGAGAGCAGCTTTCACCTGCGCATTTGAGATGTCTGGGAGGCTACACTCTGCTGGGATAGTTATCTCTCCTTTAGGGGGGGGGGGAGGGGGGTGAAGTTTGCACTGAACCTGTCTGCCAGTATGTTGGCAATGTCTGTGGGTTCAGTGATTTTTGTATCATTTTGGACTAATTCTGAGCATATCTGGGAGTTTCCACCCAGGTTCCTAACATAGCTGAAAAACGCCTTATGATTGTCCTTTGAATCCATGGCAATTTTTCTCTCAAAATTGGCCTTAGTTGATTTTATGAGTGCTCGTATTTTTTTACTAATAATGATCAGGGGTGACTTCCCTTTTATGGATTTTGTTCTATCATGTAATAGCTTTCTCCTCTTATTGTAAAGTTTGTTAATGGCTGGGGTCCACCAGACTGGATGTTTGCCCTTTGTGGAAAGAGTCTTGGTTTTATTTGGGATTGCCTGATCCATTCAGTCCTGGTGGTGTTCATAGAAAGCATTTGTAAGGGCTTCCGCAGCTTGGGTTGTGGTTTCCACTGGCTCAGGGGCCTTGAAGGATACCACACCAGTCTTGAGTAGTGTGAAGTTTGCTTTTGAGAAGTTCTTCACTGTGGTCTTGTTTGGGGGGGGGGCGGGATGTGGATTTCCAGTGAGATTAGTTTATGATCAGATCTCACCAATGAGGGATATACTTCTGGTGTGGAGCATTTTGTCCCCATGTTTGTGATAATGAGATCTAGTATATTTTCTCCTCTCGTGGGAACAGTGACTAGCTGTTCCATTGCATTTGAATTTATGAACTCCAGGAACCATTGGGCTAGAAAGTTAGGGCTTGAGTAATGTTCCCAGTCTATATTCGGGTAGTTGAAGTCACCCAATATGATGGTGTTTGGAGATACATTTATACCCTCCAGTGTCTTCAGGAAGGCTGTGTGGGGTTCCTGAGTTTGAGAGGGTGGCCTGTAGCATGCTACAATTTGTAGAGCAGTTTTGCCTATGGTTAGTTGCACCTGGATGGTTTCCGAAGCTTTGTGCGTTGCCACCAACCTGGAGGTGTGGGTATCCTTTATGAATATGGATACACCCCCTCCTTTTGTGGTGTGGTCCAGGTTTTGGGGCCAGAACGCATGATATGAGGTAAAACCTAATAGTGCCGGGGTGCACTCAGAAGCCTTGAATCAGGTTTCAGTTACAGCACAGACATCGATGTTCTCCATACTGAGAAGGGCCTCGAGTGCGTGCATTTTGAGATTTAGACTTCTGGCATTGAGCAGCATTACCCTCAGTTTCTTCCCATTTTTGTTTTCTAGGGTGGTAGGTTTAGAATTTGAGCCTTGCCTAAAAAAGGCACTATGGGGGTGGCAAGAGCCTTAGCCAATATCCAGAATCCCAGGGGTGACAGGTGCAAGCTGTCCCTTGCGAAGCAACGTGGCTTGTCAAGCATGTCATCCCAGGCAGACAGACACTGGATCCCCTTTGAATGACACCAGACATTAAGCCAATTGTTAAAGCTGATCATCTTGTCTCTATATTGTGGCATCATTCTTGGTGAAGGAAGGATACTGCTCAGGGTCAGGGTCATACCTGCCTGGGCTACATAATCAGAGAGCTCCTCTATGTCTCTTTTCATGTAGTCCAGGGAGGTACGTCTCAGGTTGTTCACACCAGCATGGACAATGACTGTGTCATATTTGTACCTGCCGTGGAGTGACCCGAGTGCTTGTGTTATGTGGCGGATTCTAGCGCCCGATAGGCAGCTTACTGTGACCCTCTCCTTGTTCAGCCTGGTGAGTGGGACGTCAGTGTGTCTGGTGACTGGACTAGTTGGGTGAAGCCATGAAAGTTTAGATGATGGGTTGGATGGTCAGTGAGATTCCAGAAGCTTCGTCTGAGTTTACTCCTATTTGACCTTTTTTTCGACAGCTGAAACTGCTTGACTTTACTAAGGAGACTTGGGAAAAATACTTATATAAAACTGTTATAGAACCCTATGTTACTTTACAGTACAGGTTAAAGATGGCAATGTCCATAGTAAGGCAACTCATATAGAGAGCACAGGAAATGCAGCAGTGAGTTTGTAGTAAAAATGTCCAACTCTGGGAATTTAACCCAGGAAATTAGTTATTAAAGATAGTACTCTTCATGGAAAAAAAATTATGGCAAAGTGACAAAGGTCATTTATGATAGTGGAAGGAATAAATGCAGAGAACTATACAGTTAGACAGTCAGGAAAGAGAATGATATAGCCAAATTGTGACTCTGAAGCAGAGTCTTGTCTACCACTTCTAGTACATCCTCAACTTTTAAGTTAATAAGTAAGGAAAAAAAAAAAAAAAACCAGGACGGGAAATACATCTGTTCTCATCTGAAACATATAGCACCTTAGACCACACATAAACCACTAATGCCCTTCTGCCCTGACTGCAAATGCACTATTGGCTTTAATTTCTGATGTCCAGTAGTACACTATGACAAACTGGCATTTCCCGATCATGTCTCCTAACAGCTTGTGCCTAGGAAGGCTATTCACTTTGCTCCATCCTATCTGTCCTTGCACATTAATATATTGAAACTATTGAAAGCATGGAAAAAAACAGAAAGTTCTTTAATGAGACTGCAAACTGAAGTTTAAACGGGGGGGGTGGGGCAAGATAATCACTTTTGAAGTGCAGTTAGGGGAATCCCTGTCAAAAATCCAAAAGCAGGAAGAAAGATAGTTTTTATTAAAGAAAAAAAGAGTGTTCTCAGAAATGCCTAGGAGAACTAAACTAACAGAACATACTACAAAAACAACATGTGGAATGATGGATTGGCAAAGACCTTATAGATTACAAGAGTCAAAACAGTAAGAGAACTTCAAAAATGCTGAAAATAATTCTGAAAAAGGAGTGACAGAGTGACTGGAACAGCATAATAGTGTTGGTTGCTAGCTGAGGGAACTCAACAGCATCTCAAAGTTTAATAACTGCCCCATGTCCAGGACTGATGAAATGAGAATAAAGTAAAGCCTGATATTCCACAGCACTGGACTTAATGATGGGCCATGGGAACACATGCCACTTATCCCCTCTACCAAAGACAAAAGCTCTTTTGTAGCTCATGATGGTCTGTTGCAGTACGCAGTGTTACATTTGTTCTAGATGAAGCCCCACTCATGTTTCATAACCTGACAGATAAAATATTGAAGCCTCACTCACAACATGCTGCTTTACACCTGGATATTGTTATTTATTCATTCAAACAGAGAACCTTCTCTTACCATCAGGCATTGTGGAAACTGATTATATGGGATACCCTATAGGAAGAAAGGGAATAGGACCACAAGTAGAAAAAATAGTGGCCATAAAATACTGGCCTGTATCTCTAATCAAACATTGGTGAACACTTTTCTTGGATTAGCTGGGTATTACTGAACACTTCTACCTAACGTTACGATCATTGATTGTCCATTAACAGCTCTAACACAGAGCAAAGCTACCCTGAAGGTGCAGAGGTCCCTTGAAGGAGACAGAACATCTATTGTAGTAAAATAACTCCAATGTTCTGAAGCTGTATTAGTGTTTTTTACTAGTTTTACTTATATGTAAACATACCTGTTTGGAGGCAGTGTGCTATATGTGGAGAATAAAGGTGAGCTGCTTCTGTTGTGCTATGTCAACAGGAAGAGCTGTATTGTAGACAGAAGATGTTCTGCCACTGAAATACATGTTTGGGATATAAAGTGGGCATTCTATGCCTTAAGCATTATTTCTTCAGCTGGCAAAGTTGTGTCAGTAGGGTTTATCCTTACAGCCTATTCAATAAACAGTTACCCATAGGTCTGGTTTAGCCATTTGAATTGCTGATGGATTGTCAAGGACCTACAAGGCATAATTATAGGTCCAAAACTGGAAGAAGAACAGTTGTAATATGTTTATTTTGGAAAAGGTGCAGTGTGTCTTAAAAAGTCCATGTTGAATGTGGAAAATGTGCAACATGTCTTTAAATCCACTGCATTGCTGATTGCATGGAAACTCTCAAAGAGCTGTAGTCAGCCGCTAACATGTATTAGATAGATAATCTGTAAGTATGAATTAATGTACTATGAAAGGAAGTAGCCTGGACATGCACAATCATGACATCATTTCCTCACCCGGTGGATCTTCAGGAGGAAGACCCTGGAAGCGAATAATGTACAAGCCCAACTGAGGTTAAACTTTGAAGTGTACCTTGAAGAGATAGGATACAAAGCTGGAAACTCAGCCTGAGAGATACCTGTAGCTTTGACTTTCTGGTTTAAAAAAATATCCTGAGGGGTTGTGTAAAGACTGCTAAAGTGACTGAAGTACTGTGTCTGCTTTGTTTTAGATTGGGAGTCAAGGGGGGATTTTTTTTCCAGAAGCCAAGAGTTCAGCTATCTTGTTGTATTAATCTATGTGGAATTAGTGAATATTTCCCTGTTCTTATAGATGTCCTCCAAGCAGTGTCATAAAGACAGATAGACAGATAGCTATTGATATTGATATAGATGTTGAAGTAAAGACTGATATAAGTAGAGAAGAGGTAAATGTAGATAATAGTATACACATAGCTGTGCACGTAGGCACAGACACACACATGCAGACACACACACACACACACACACACACACACACACACACACACACACACACACACACACACACATACATAAATCTTCATTTTTCTTTGCAGTACTAGATGTTTCAATTTATACATTGTTAGTGGCCTATATGCTATGAATTTGTGACATGATAAAACTTATATTCAAGAATAAAGGAATTATAAAGAATAAGGGCTCTTCAGCAAGTTTCACAGGACTGGTGTTAGAAAGAGAAGTGTATTTCAAACTGACAGATTATGTGACTGATAGCTTTACTCCGCTCGTCTCTTGGACGGTTCACTATGCCCTTCCACACGTATGCTTGCTGGATGCCCACCTGTATCATTCTTAAAGCTGCCAAATGTAATCACTTGTACAGCAGAGTCTGCTATAAACACAGTGTACTCATCACTCTTGAAACAGAATCTTGTTATGGTTTTCTTAAATGCTTCAATAACTTCCTTATAAAATACTATCTTGTACTAATGCAGTCATTAAATAGTCATATTTCGAAACAATATCAGCTAAACAAACAATTTCTGCTTGTAATAATGTGAATGTTAAAACTAGCATGTGTAAAAGCAAGACTTCCTTACCCATTGCCACTTCTCCTCAATTGCATGCTTTATGCACTATGAAGCACAGAAAATATCTTCTTGGAGATATATGAGTATACATATTTTTTTTCTCCAAAGCCAGTGCCAAAAACACATTTTTCATAATTACAATGAAAAGAAGTTTGGCTAATTGATTTTTTTAATTTACTCTTGCATTCATATATTCATATATTTATTTTAATAACTACATATGTCCATGTCAAGGCAATGCTACAATGGAAGTTAAACGTTCTCTAACAACACAGCACTCAGCTCAATATATTTAATTATTAATCACTGTGTCACATCCAGATGAATAATGTTTCAAACTCATGCTGAAAACTAGGAAATCATCCAAATCAGAATTATTCTATGTCTTTCAAAAATTTCCACTGCATTGCTCAGTGCTCCTATGTGTGCAATTTATCTAGCACTGATGGCATAGCCCCTGCTGCTCAAACACTTTAGCAGATGTGCGGAATGTTTATCTGGGAAGTGAAAGGGTGGCAATTTATCCTGAAGTATACAAAAGAGTGATCCCATTGTAAAGTACTTGAATAATTAGAATAAACCTTGCTGGTCTCACATACAGTATCTATTTTTTAACTTACATATCACACAAGGAATTCAGCCTTTTTAAATGTATTCACTTGGTAGACAGACTGGCCTAGGTGAAAAAGCTCATTTAGAAGGGGTTATGTTGCAGAACTGGGAGGGGTATATGGCTTACCATAAGTTATTCTTTAAACTGATGAACAAAAAATGAAACACAGACGTGGGAATTCAATAAACTCAGTGTAGGCTATGAGCAAAGCCTACACAGGATTTATATGTTAGCGTAATGAGAAGCAGTGCTAATCATATTCATGCTGGTCATCGTGCTCACACATATTTAAGCATGGTTGCATGGTTAGTGACAGTGCTGCTGCTAAGAAATCATGCAGATCACCACAACTTGATTGTCGAGATTGTGCAGACTGCCACAATGACTATCAGGGGTGAAAATACTGCAATAACGTCAGTATTAACACAGTATAGAAAAGTGTACAGAGTGCTATGTACGCTACAGCAATTATGTGCAGAATGCAATAAAGAGGGGAGCAGCAAGGGGAAATCCAAGGAAAAATGCACTGGGCAGGGAAAGTGTGCTGATGAAAATGGGCGCAGACATGGGTAATAGGAATAAATAAAGAGGAAGAGGGCATAGTAAATATGGCAATGTCCCTATGATGGGATATGTCAATATAAGTACACTTCCAAGACAAGTCAGTAGCATAAAATTAAGCACATATGTAGACAGCACTGTACATACAGCTGCTTACATCTCCTGTGAAAATACTTTATATCACCACACATGACAGTATATATGTGACGGTCGTACAAGGTTACATGTCAATGGAGGTGAATGCTTGTGATATGAACATCACTGACATGCTCACTGGAGAGGACATTTAACAACACAGTATATACAATAGAAGAATTTGCACACTCTGTACAGCTGTAAACTGACTTGCTTGAATATGACTGACATGTCACCCTACCTCTCAACCAATCAGGGACACTTAGCAAAGTACTCCTGGACAAATATAGAAAGTAACAGGCAAAATCATTGACAGTTTTAAAATATTATGATCATTATTTCATTGTATTTACAGACTGTGCGAGTGTAAATTATTATACATGTTCTGCAGTATCAGATGTGCACAACTGTCAGCATGCTATAAGGGAATTCATCACTCCTTCCACCAAAAAAAAAAAAAAAAAAGTTTGCAGGACACATAAGCCACAATCCCCATATGCAAGAATCAAACCTATGCAATCAATGCTTTCACTGAACTGTGTATTTACTGGGTGCAACACAAAGTGACATATCACACAAGAATCTAGTAGAGCACCTTGAAGTAAGTCTGCACTGTCACATCCTAATGGGTATGCAGCTCAAAGAATAGCTGTGTATGGCCTACCAGATGTGTGAGAGCTCACTGTGATAGACGTGATACACTAGATAAAGCATCTCTGGCTGATGTAGGAATTGGCCATACAGAGAACAACAAATGCAAACACCTCACTATTATGAGTGAATTCCCTAAACACAGCTGGATATTGCATGCATCTGACATATATAGGGAACCTCCAAACTCTGGATCCCACACAGTTTGGTTTTGTGAAGGGTAGACCATGCCTGCTCAACCTGGTCAATTACTTTGTGTTAGTCACCAGAGCTATGGATGAAGGTAAGGTGGTTCATACAGCCTACTTTGATCTGGCCATGGCCTTTGATACCATTCCCCACTCAGGAATCATAGAAAAACTCACTAAGCTAGGCATCAACCCTTATATCACTAGGTGGGTTCCAAATTGGCTCACAGATAGAACTTACAGTGTGAAAGTGGCTGACTCCAAGTCAGACTGTCGACCAGTCACAAGTGGAGTCCCACAGGGTTCAGTATTGGGTCCTCTCCTGTTTGGTATCTACTTCTCTGAAGTCCAGGCCAACACAAAGGGATGCTGGCTGACAAAGTTTGCAGATGATAGCAAGTTGGGAGCCATAATTAACTCCCCAAGTGATGTTGACATCCTACAGAAAGGCCTCACTGAGACCAATGACTGGTGTCAGAACCATGGCCTTAAACTCAATGCCAAAAAATATGTCGTCACCCCCTTTGGGAAAAACCCAGTTCCCATGAATTACCACATCAATGGTGGTCCACTGAACACATAACGTGTCATAAGAGATCTGGGAACACAGGTTGACAGCAACCTCTCTTTTGACAACCACATTGCCACTGTGGTCAGAAAGTCCTTCTATGTGGCACATCTCATTACTAAGGGTTTTACATCCAGGAAGAAAGAGGTCATTGTCTCCCTCTACTCTTCTCTCATTAAGCCAATCATTGGGTACAATACCCCATTTGGCATGTACCTCACTAGACACCTACAGAAACTGGAAAGGCCACAGAAATACCTCACAAAGAGTATCTTAGGCCTTAAACACTTGCCCTATATGGACAGACTCAACAAACTCCAACTATTCTCTGTCTCATATTGCCTACATAGAGGCGATCTCTGATTGACTTACAAAGCCATGTCTGACCCAGCTGTGTTAGACATGCTACATCTAAAGAATTCCCAATCCCTCCGCACAACATGGTCCATAGACCTCACCCTCATTACCACAAACAACAGAACAAGCTGCAGGGACAGGTTCATAACCCACAGATTGCTCATGCTATGGAACAGACTTCCCATACATGTCAAGTGGAGAGCCTCACTGGCCCTCTTCAAGAGAAATCTTGATGAGTTGATGGGAAATAGAAAATTCACCCCTGGGATCACTCCAGTGGTTCTACTTGACAGAAGCACTGGGAACTAAGGTTGGGTGGCACAATGCCAGGGTAATCCTATGGGCTAGGCTTGTAAAGGTTCCAGGGCCATTAGCCTAGTACACACCTATGAACCTATGAACCTATGCAATACCAGTGGATATTATATGCAACATCAACAACTGATGTATGAATTAAGAAGTGATCCATTATAATGAGTGGTACAGCTGTATGTGAGAATGATGGCAATACATCAACTATGCCCATGTGCACAGAAAGTACAGCAGTGTAAAGTCAAGTCTCAATGATTGAGGAAGCTGTCACTGTGATATTGTACACATACCAAACGAAAAATGGATCACCATCCATAATTACATGTCAAACCTGAACACATGTGCCACATGATCACTGTCCCTCTGACATTGCCAGTGACAATGTCATAGTTCTATGAAATCCTGACATACCTCTGTATGTGTTCATGCAAACTATTAAGTGGTAATACTGTTGTGATGTGGTGGGATGTCCTTGACATAGTAAAGTCACACTGTAGCTGCACCTGTGCTGCAATTGGACTTCAAGCTATACATCATCTCCAAATAAAACCTTGAGTATGAAGCACATGTGGAACAGTTAACACACTCGTACAACTCTACCTGTTTCACATTATTACATCAGATGTACATCATGTGCCTATATGTTTATCAGTGTAAATGCATGGGTGAGGGCCCTGGCGCTATATATGGACACATTACAAATGAGGTTGATGCAGTTCATGCAGAACAGTTAATGACACAAATGCTGACAGTCACACAATGCTGCTGGGGCACACCTGTATAATCACTGTGAATAGCAGCATAATTGTGCATACAATGAATTCCCCAAGGCTGGAAAAGAATATCAACAAGTCATATTTTTCTGTATATAACAGCATTACAACATGTGGATGAACCCAGACATATGTGCCCATGTAATCAGTATGATGTAATATTGCTGTATGTCAAATAACATTTCTAAATGCTAGGTATACACATGCACACCTGTGCATACTGTACCTGTCACTGTGATAGGTGAATGACAACTGTGTGGACTGTTGACATTCTCTATTAATAGAACACACATCTTAGTATGGCAACAATATACATAGCACCATCCGATGTCAGCAGTCCTCAGGAGTCATATTACTACAGCTGTTATGGAAGGAACATGTAAGCAAATTTTAGCAGCGGCCATCAATACAGTACATCAAATCATAGATTGGAATGCACTGCTGTACGGATATGGTATATTCACACCTCAGTGTAGCACATGTGGATGACAGCAAAATTGACATGTGCAATGTTCCGAGGGTCATACTATGCTAATGGCCAAGAGCACATAAATCCTGGCCATTATTATACCATTTAAACACAAATCACTATATGTATGTGATGGAAGATAGTATATGTGTGCATATATTTGATTTTATTACAAACTGCCTCTGGCAATATGTGACATGTGCATCATCCTATGACGGAATTAGCAATTACACATCCAGTGGTCTGGAGATGTCTTGCAAAGGGTAATGGGGGCTCTGCTTCATGATGTGTATATGCATCTCTGAGATGAAGACATCCTCAGTGTTCAGCAGAAAGGATGTAATGTGGACAGAGGGAAACAGAGGATGTTGGCTTTATGGGTCTATGTAAAAGGTTCTGCTGAGTGGGATTCAAATGAAAAGAGATTCAAAACATCATACAATGACCATCAAAAACCACCAGCCACACATGCACCAGCTGCCTAAGGTCAGATTCAAACACCACACCTGTGTAGGTATACAAGCTGGATTCCATACAACATAAGAATAGTATCACCACAGATATCAGGCTTTAACAGTGTCAGAGTGAACTTTATAGATGATGACATTAGCAGTGTATGCTTAGAAAAATATTTTGGGAGGAGTGTGTGAAACAGATGTAGACTCAAATCACAGATTAAAATTGCCTGCAGGCTGACAGTTGAATGAACACACTCAATGTGACTGCTGTGAGATTAAAACTCCTACCTCTCTAGTTATACAAGCTGTAGAACACACCACTTAATGCTAGTGCCAACCTTTCTTTAATATTGTCACAGTGCACTTTATAGAGGATTACTTCAGCAATTTATGTTGAGAAGAAGATGATGTTGGTGTGGCAGCCGGTGGAGGGTTGGCCCACCTCCTTCTGCTGAAATACCTTTGGTTTGTTGGCAGGAACGTATGACATCAGAATGGTGTGTTTTCATGTAACCCCCCCCCCCCCAAAAAAAGAGAGAGATATAAGAGGTGACATGAGACCAAAAGAAGAATAGAATATTAGAACAATCAAATGTCATGCTTTACTACAATAAACATGCTTTTCTTATTAAGTAGCTCTAGAGCTTTACCAGTCCCAAAAATGATTGTGAATTGTTACAAGTAATCATTGGAATATGACGATATTCCATATATGCTTTTAAAATATACTACAAATTAAATTAAAATCATGGCAACAGTATATGCAGAGAAAGAACAAGGTTTATAAGAAGTCAGGATTTGAATGAGCTGTATAATGCTTAATTTACAATGACTGGTTAGATTATAAATGATGCATAATGTTTGCAACTACAGTTGTTTCAGTGGTGTCTGTGATGCATATTGTTTGCAACTAAAGTGGCCTCAGTGTTTGTTTTTCATTTATATAAATGTAGGATTGCCTTTGTCATATGTGATGATTTAATAAAGATGTTTTTATTTAAAAAAACATGGCATTAAAGCCAATATTGCTGTATTTTGAATGTACAAAATTATACTCGTTGAATGTGAATCAATAGTTTATTTCTGGTAATTGAACCCACATAATCAGAATACACTCTTACACTTGTCTAATACAATTACCAAATATGTATTACAATCAGGGTTAGTTGTGCTGCATAAATACCCATTGCCTCTCTGAATCACTCCACCCACTCAGCATGTGCCTCCTTGTTCACTGCAATTTCCTCTGCAGCTGTAAAAGAGAGAATGAGAGAAGAAGAAGAGTCATGAAAGCATTATGTATGCCATACTTGGCTATGCACAGTATTCCAGATCATTTCATGTTCCTTAATCTGTATACTTACAGAACTGTAATGGTGTCAGCAGTTTGAAACTCATTCAGCCACTGGTCAGGTTGTGCCTGCTTGCACCTCTTCAGGTCATTGTAGTTGTGCCTACACTGCTACCAGTGCATATTATACCAGTTGCACTATATATAGCCTTAGCTAAGCTGTTTCAAGCATTAGCCTTTTACCTGGTATAGCCCCACTACAGCAGCCTATGGATGTAGTGCTTCATGATGAGTGCAATATATATTTTTGACTCCTCCACACCTTACCTCTGTGCCCTGAATTTGGCACTATACTTCCCATCTCCTGCCATGTCTGTAGAGGTCCTCCAACAACACATGCAAATTCTCATTGTATAGAGATTTATTAAATTCATTCAAAAATCCCACGAATCTTTAAGAAAATAATGATTTTAATTAAAAACATATGTTTTTTATCCACAAATATAAATATATTAAATGAATAATATGAAGTATAGAGTTATAATAATGGTGGTTATGATTTGTTTTACTCTTTAGACTTTGCACCCCTATGAAAGGATAAAAAACAAAGAAACAGGAACATACAAGAAGGTCATTAAAGAAACAGATGAAGATGCAAAATGAACAGTCCTAGAAGAATAAGTGGAGGAGAAATAGGGAGAGGAAAGAGATAGAAGATGTACATAAGGAGGATGATAGAGATAATTATATTATCACTGAAGTAATATTTGCTATTTAAATAATTTCAAGACTTTTAATTGTAGTGACCTCTGTATAGAGAAGGTAAATGTTAGGCTATTTTTGAAATGGTTTAAATTTATCCCCACAAAATGATGTGATATAAGCAATGCGCTTATGGTTAGGAAAATAAACTTGAAAATTTTGTATCCTAATGAAAGAAAAAAAAACCTCGGAAAAAATCATTGAAGAGGAAAAGTATTTTTTAACCCACCCCTCCACCCACAATTTAAAATCTTTGAGGCCATAGTAAAACAGGATCTACGGGCTTATGTCAAATCAAATCAGAAAATAATTTTTAAATTAGATAGAGAAGAATAATGCATTCTTGGAAATCTAACAGACAATAAACCTATTAGGATTATAAGGCCAAACAAATGTGGTATGGGCAGTGGCAATTATGGATACAGTAGTATACTCAAGTAAAATGATGGTATCTAAAAATGAAATTAATGTAGCTTAATCTAAAATAGGTTATTATTTGAAAGATGTATTACTTTTGGGGGTTACTGATATTGAATTATATAATTTTCTTAAAATTGATAAAGCTATAATGCACTCAATCTTTGTCATACCTAAAGTACATAAGGATGTACAAAATCTACCATTAAGGCCTACCGAAGAGACCAATGGATCAAAGACTTACCCCTTATCTATATTTGAGGATAAAAAAAAACGTAAACTTTTTTTAAATGAAAATCATTATTTACTTAAAGATTCCTAGGATTTTTTGAAATTAATTAATAAATCTCTATACAATGGAATTTGCTATTTGTAAAGACTGATATTGGTGATCTTTTTAATGCTATACCACAAGATAAAAGGATGAAATGGTTTGAAGACACACTTATCAATTGTAGTTTTTTAGACTCTGTAGAGATTAGATTATTGTTAGAATTTATGGATATTATTTTAAAGAATAACTTTATTTATTTTGATGAGAAGTTTTCTGAACAAGATAAAAGAGAATCGAAGGGGGTGGCTTGTGCCCTCATACATGCTAATATGGTATTATATGTACGGAAACATATTTATTTGATAAATTCACAATATGCTAAAATTTGTAATTTATACATTTTTTACATGATATGTGTTTTTTTTGTGTGGACACTGGAGATAAACTAAAATAGCCCCTTACATAAATTCAAGGAACAACAGCAGTTTTAAAATTTGCATATTCTTTTAATTATAAAATGGCTAACTACATAAATGTTACTGCACATAAGTTGGATGGTGAAAAGATTTTAAATGTACAATATATGCAAAAGATACTTTTTCAAACTCATATTTGCACTATATAAGTTACCACACAATGCATCCAAAAGAAGTATATTTAAAGGACAATTAAATAAAGTGACCCACATGGTTTCATCATATGATAACTTCATTAAGGAATGTGAGTATGTAAAAAGTACATTCCTGGAAAGACAATATCCTTTAAAGTCAGTGACTGATATATAAAAAGCAGTAAAAAATGGGATAAGCACCAAATCTCCCCCAATCTTAGAAAAAGGGAACATGATAAGGAAAATAGAAATAGTAAAACTAACGATAATAGTAATTTCAATGAAGCGTGCATATGGAATTACAATACAGATGCAAATAAGATTAAAGAGATTATTTTAAATAAGCTGAAGATGTTTTCAAGAGGTCCCAATTGACCAGCCCATAAGATTTATTTATAAAAGATGGTGAAATTTGAAGGATATTACAACTGTAGGTACGTTGAAGTGCATATTTTAATCACAATGTGCATATATGGGGTCTATATTACTAAACTGGAATCTTATTTAAACAAAAACAAAAAGACCGACACATAAAGAGCAAACAACATAAACAATGAAACACCTAAACACCGAAAAGTTCCACATCAAATTCTCAGGGTTGGTCATCTCTCAGAAACTACAGTGGCTGAAGTCACCACGTTCATTACATAAATGCTACTCATTTACAAAACTATCTACGTATGTACATACCACACTTTAGCTAGTTAATCTGTTATCAAAATAGTACTTAGATGAAAAATGCAGGTCATCCACTTTGGTCTTTACACCCACCCAACTATATATACCAACTCCCTAGATTGCACTACAGTGAAGAAAGGACAAACTTTCCGATCTTCACTGCACCACGATCTCACTAAGAACTAGTCCATCAATGGCGTATTTAATGCAAGTCTATTTAGTTAATAGACTTTTCCATTATGCAAGATACACCCTGTTAGGTGATATTCAGTTTATTTACATTACAAAGCAGCAACCCAGGCTCGAGACGTTGGCCAGCTATTTTAGTTCGACAACCTGACTTTCAGTGTTTACTTTTTCTGCTGTTTACAAAGTTCACTATTTATGTGTCAAACTTTTGGTATTTGTTTAAATAAGATTTTGATTTGCAAATATAGACCCCATATATGGATAATATTGACCATATTAATACTACAGCTCAAAAATAAAATTATATTAGATTACAGGGTTGGGAGGGTGGCCTAATGGTTAAGGTGTTTGCCTTACAAACACAAAGTGCAGGGTTTGAGTCTCACAAGGGATAATTGGCTAGGCTTAAAATGGCTCGTAAGGGCAGTTAGCTTAGTACTAACCTATGAACCTATATATAGCAAACAACTGCACAGCTGCTATAACAAAGAAATGATATATATATATATATATATATATATATATATATATATATATATGTAGGTTCATAGGTAGGTACTAGGTTATCGGCCCAAGGGCCTATGTAAGCCTAGCCAACAAGGTTTCCTGGCTTACGCCAACCAAGAAAGTTATTTTCCGTACCACTGTTGAGCAGAGACACAGACGTATATAGTTTATTATCATAATCTGGAAAATGCTTCCATCGACTGATCAGAATGTCGATTGATAATGTTGATTTCCGACATGTCCAGAAATCAGAATTTTGGAAATGACATACCTGAACCTCCTGGTTCGATGTAATCGACATAGCAGGAGGAGAAGTAACTCACCTCCTGCTATTTTCATTAATGTACCGTTAGACTGTACAGCCAATGGTACATTAATTCTACTGTTTTGCAGGGGGGGGGTACACCCCCCTGCACCCCCCACACACGCCGTGCATATAAAATATACCAACTCTGAGATTGCACTTGAGTGAGGAAATGGGCTAATTCCCTTTTCCTCACTGAACCATGATCCCACTACACAATGTTGAACCCAAATGTTTGACTTACACTATCCATTAGCTGTAGTGTATTTGATTGATTTGGGCTCACCATTCTCCCCACTTAAAAAATGCAAATCGACCATATGCTGGTTGACCGATGCAGTTTCCAAGTTTTAATAGTAAGCTATATATATATATATATATATACATATATATATATATCGGGGTGTGGGCAGCCCCACTTACTTTTACTAAGCAATATTATATCAAAACATAAGAATATCATATCACACACCCCCAACTATACATTCTAACTCCAGGGTCGCACTACAGTGGGGAAGGGGGAATATTCCATTTTATTGCTAATAATAGTTGTCAGTGAAATGAACTTTCAGTGAAATGAAGTTTCAGTGAAATGAATTTCAGTGAAATGGTGTCAGTGAAATGAAAGTCAGTGAATTGAAAGTTCAGTGAACTGAAGTGAACCCATATATATATATATATATATATATATATATATATATATATATGGGTCCACTTCAAAATGCTGACTTTCAAAATATCTAAAATCAAAATATTGAGACCAAAATCTCTAAAGCTCAAAATACTGAAAACTCAAAATACTGAAACTCAAAATATCGAAAAAAAAAACACAGTACAGCAACACAACTATATTGCAGCAAAATTACATAAAGAAAAATATTAATCTTCTGCAGGTATTGGCAGGGGGTCAAGCTAAACTAAGGCAAACTAAAGTGCAATCTTGGAGTTGATATTTAAGTAGCAGGCGGTGTGGGGGGCACAACCCCCCCACGGGGGGGTGCAGGGAAGCTTACCCCCCTGCTTATACTTGGAGAAGAGTAATATGGTTTGTGTTTTATTTATTTCAGTATGTACTTGTGCTGGAATACAATAAATGTTGGTATCCTGAGTGTTTTCAGTATTTTGAGCTTTAGAGATTTTGATCTCAGTATTTTGAGCTTAAGTATTTTGAAAGTCAGTATTTTGAAATGGACCCATATATATATATATATATATATATATATATATATATATATATATATATATATATATATATATATATATATGTATATTGATATATATATATATATATATATATATATATATATATATATATATATATGTATAAATATATATATATATATATATATATATATATATATATATATATATATTGCATAGTGTTCAGATTACACCTTTTTTTACATGGGGAAAACAGAGGGAATATTTAGAATAAGAGTAACATATATATGACATCATCAGAGAAAATTAAACAAATGCTTTATACAGACATAACAATTAATCCCTCGGATTTACTAAACTTCTGTGCAGGACTAGCTTAATCCTGCATGAAAGAGCCCGTTTAGGAGCAGGACGGAAGCGCACAATGCATATTATGAAGGCATGCTGCCTGAGCTCCTAGGCTTACACAGAGCATGTATGAGTGCAGGGGCGTGTCTGAGAGCAGAGCTCTCAGAATAAACATGCCCCTGCAATGTAGAACAGCAGAAAGTGGTAAGAAATGAGTGAGACCGCTCATAGGTATCTGCATATCCCCACCAACAGTCCCCCATATATACAACAGCAACAGTGCATACAAATTAAATGAAGAAACCCACATATTTATATTTTTAAATATCCGAGTACAGTTAACCGTAGGTGCGCTGGTGTGCCCATTGCTTAACTTTTGTTAAAGCAGCTTAAAAGGCTGAAGAGGATAACAAGGAAGATATATGGAGATGACGTAGCACAGCAATAGTGTAGTGGGCTGAGCAGTCACCTAACGACTAGACATTCTTTATTTGAGTCTCACTGCAGCACTGTCTATTTTACATGGCAAAGCATGTTATAACCAATATTTTTGTTGCAATACTCACTAAATAACACATATTTATGAACTGGAGTACTGCAGGAAATGAACATGTGAAGTATCAGTGCCAGAATGAATAAGGCACTAGTAAGCAGGTTTAAGCACAAATAAGCAGTAGTAAGCATATGTAAGCACTAGTAAGCTTGTTTAAGTGCATTTGCATGGGGGTAAGCACTGTCTACACAGATTAAGCAATACGCAAGCTAACTGAGTATAAGAAACTGTAAGCGGAAGTTAGCAGTGCTTACTGCCACGCAAATACGTGCACACCCACTAACAACTTCATTAAAGTGCCTTAACCACTCTGTATCCAATGGCCCATGTTCTGCCCAGTAACAAAATCAACAGCTTCCGCACGGCTCAAACCCAAGACCCTACACTCTACAGTCACAGTAGCTAACCACTAAGACATCATAGCAGTACATAAGGTTGAGGTTTCAACAAACAAATCCTCACCACAGGAAATGCAAACTGAACATGTGAAAGGAATGTATGTACAGGTTGATGTTGTATAACCTGCTACATAACATAAATATGTGAACTGGAGTACTGCAGTAAGTCCAAATGTGAGGTGTTATTGTAATAAAGTGTTGAAGTCCCCAGGATCCCATACAGTGTACGTACACATGAATCACAGATACCAGAAACAGATATAACATGCAACAAATAATAAATCAATGCCAAAAGGAAAATATAATGCTAATTAAATATTAAGCAACGCTAAGCATTGCACAGCTCAGCTTACTTGGTGTAAGCAATGTGTAGGCTGGCTAACTCAATCTGCCCAGTGGTATACCCCTTTAAGCAATGCCAACATTAGGTAAGCAGGTGTGCGCATAGCTTACCTTTTCAAAACCATCCAATCACGGGAAAGTGCAGGAAATTGGGTGTATTTAAACCCCACAGGCACAAATACTTCTCATAACTCATTGCAGCTTCCTACTGTAGGCAGAATGGCTGGAGTTGGGGAAGGCACTCGATATAGAGCACAGCGCTGGGACACCCAGGAGTCCAGATTCATGATATGGCTCCTGGTAAAACACCATGAGCAGAGACTACTGCAGAGCCACTACCAGGGCTCTCTGTATAAAGTGGAGACCTGGGACAGTCTCACCCATGACCTCACCAGTACCACTGATGTCCACCGGACTGGTGAGCAAGTCAGGTATCACCATGCTGACCTAAAGCAGTGGAGGGGGGATGTCTTGGAGCAGTGGCTCCAAGAATTAAGGCAGATGGCCAGTGCCCCAGAACTAAGTTCTACTACATAGATAATAATTGCCTAGCTTGTGTATACTATGTATAGGTAATGGCTAAATATCACTGTATTTCCCTGATAGCTGCAGATGAGTGGGCTGCAAACCAGCAAGCCCATGCAGCAAGGGTGCAAAGGCTGTCTCGTGAGGCAGGTTAGTAATAATCTAGCATTTACTGTCATAACAAATAAATATAACAGTTCTAGAAAGTGTTGTACCAGTATAAAAATGTATTGTGTATGGGATGCACTGAATAAACTAGACAATATGGCAGAAAGACTGTCATATAGGTTGTGTGGAAATAAAGGTGTAATATCTTGTGAATAAACGTATAACCCCTGGAGTACTTGTGTACATTCTGCTTTCATATGTTGTTGTAGTGTTGCATTCTATAAATAGTACTGTTGTATTAAGCAGTGTTACCCACACTGCTGAACACAGATAAAATGTGTAGGAAGTTCCGTATAACAATGTTGGAAGTCCCAAGAGGTCAGTCATATTGTACAACTGAGGAAGACTTACACAGTAAACACTCGGACACTTCCACCAATTCCCTGATAGCACAGTGTAATGTGCTGTCAACTGTAATATTTTTACCACATAAACCAGGGGTTTGAATCCTGGAAGTGGTAGTAAGTTGTATGCATAATCATAACCCACAACTGTACAGAGTTTGTGAGAATGTTCAGATAGAAAGCTGTATGCATAATTAGACCCAACTGTACAGATTTTGCTAGAATGTTCAGATAGTAAGCTGTAAGCATAATCATAACCATCAACGGTACAGACTGTGGCAGAATGGTCAGGTAGTAACCTGTATGCATAGTCATACCCCTCAACCGTTCTGATCTGTCCAGCATGTCCAGATAAATGGCCCAAATTTGCTGCCCATTAACATGTTCCCCTAACATATCAGTGTGATGATCCAAGAAATGTAAGCAGCTTTTACTGACATATAACTGATAGCCAGACCTGTACATAGTCAGAGACTGTATATGAAAACAAACCTGTCATTGTAGCATCTCACCCAAAGTGTATGACAGTTATTCTCAAAATATGTCACATTAACACCTGCATCCTGTCAAGCCGTGACCAGAGTGTGTGCAATAACAGACTATTAGGTATGTGTATAACATCAACATAGAATCTGGGAGTATGTGTAGAATTTGTCAGGTAGTGTTAACAAAAATTTTCTTCACAGCTATTAACAGGTAAGAGGTGTAGACTGTAGGTACAACACAGTTCACTTATATACTTGTCTACAAGCATGGAATCTGGGAGTATGTGTAGAAATTGTTAGGTAGTGTTAACAGTGATTTTCTCAGCAGCTATAACAGGTAAGAGGTGTAAACTATACATAAGACATAGTCCACGTAGATACTGATCTACAAACATACGATTGTACAAAGTAAGGACAGTGGGTAGTGTAATAATACATGTAAGGGACAGTTCACTGCAGTGACTAAGAAAGTTGTGAATATTACAGGGATATATTACTTGTTAATGGACCTCTCTCTCTCACCCCCACCGTATGTACTACAATTACCTATTGGTTTATAAATATTCACATTTGGTTCTATGCGTGTGCCATGTTAAAATACTCCCATATTGGTGACTTGTTGCCATCAATGAAACCTGCATCTTGTTGTAATGGCCACTGTTGTCCCATATATGCATGTGTTCTGCTCGCTCTGCAACTGTTGCAAATCTGATGTCTTGGGTTAATGGGAATACCTATGCATGCTGTTATAACTAATCCTGAATGCTGTTGTCTATTACTAACTGATATCTTTCTTAAAACTGCAACACCATAGCTCGTATGGGAAGGCCAGTCCCAGCGGACCCACCTGTCCCACCTCAGCTGGCCATGGCACTGGGCAGCAACATGTCTGGGGCCCAGTAATGTCAGAACAAACCTCTGAAATGATAAAGGAACCAGTGTAGCAAACAGCAAAATAGTGAAGAAAAATGCAAACTGGTTCCAACACAGCATTTTTTAATATCAACACAACAAGGTCTGTATCTTGCTATAGCAAAAAAATATCATCGACAAAACATGTGAACCATTTTATCAAACTACAAAATCTATTATTGGAGAGAACAAACTTAGTCTCCCAACTCATTTGTACTCTCTTAGAGATTATTCTTGACTCCCATTATATACAGAAGGTTGGTTTACCAACATCTAGATGTATGTGTGTGTGTGTGTGTGTGTGTGTGTGTGTGTGTGTGTGTGTGTGTGTGTGTGTGTGTAAATATATTAATATCTAAACAGATACAACATATCTATATATGTACATATCTATCTATCTATATATAAATATATATATATATATATATATATATATATATAAATAAATAAATATTCAGACATATATATATAAATATATATGAACATATATACATGCAAATACCGACATCCACACATATATATGTCAGCACCTATATATCCATGGATACACAGCAAGTTACATATATGTACGCAGATATGTATCTCTGTAGGTATATACAGACATAGTTATAAATATGTAAGCAAATATATAAACCTATATAGGTTTATATGGCCATGCATCTGTAGATAGCAATGGAGGATTAACAGAAACATATACGTCCACATGCACCGTTAATGGGGTTGAGGGGCCCCAAACAATATATGGCTTGTACGAATTGGCATACCCCCCACAGCCAAACACGTCCACCCTGCAATACACTACCAAGTTTATTTTATTTAATTTGTTTTATTTAAATAGGGATTTAAATTATCTTTCTTTTATTTTTAATTTTTATATTTCAATCCCCTCTCCCCCACCCATTAGGCAGGCCGACCAGTACAGGCCCATCCAACCCAGCCTCTCCTTGACCCATATTTTCTTTACCCAATGTTCTGCCCCCCCCCCCCCACTGCACACATGCAGCCACCATCCTTCTCTGGTTACTGGCCCATGGCAACCACACCACCACACTTTGCCCACCCTCCACTTCTCCTCCCCTCGGGACTCATCTTGCACGTTGTCCCGACCCAAATCCATGCACATATGAACACAGCCATGCTTACCTTTGGAAACATGAGGTTACCACAAAGAATAACACCTAATTTTTGGGTCATCCTGCATAGGACAAATCTTTTCTTGGTAATAACAATAGACTTCACATGTCACTGTTTACACCAATGGTTTTATTTCTAGGTATCACAAAGCAAACGGCACTACAGATTCCCCTCCTGATAACTAAACTATTTTCTAATGAAGATGCACACAGCACCTTGCAGGACTACTAGTAACTGAATCACTTCTTTATTATGATAGTGAAGATGCACTCAGCACCTTGCAGGACCACTGGTCTCACAGTATTATTGGTTAAGAACTGTGTTGGTAATTTAAATAAACAGCTCAAAATATTGTACTTAAACAATAATAAAATGATTGCGTTTAACAATGAAACATCTGTCTGAATAAGTCTTGATAATAAAGAAGATGAAAGCGCTAAATAATACAGGTGTTTTGGGTCTTTTCTCTTCAATTCATTTTGAATGCTTTTGTGTCACAGAGTTTGTTCGTTTTTAGTGATAACTATCTTAGTTTTTTCGTGCGGTCTGGAAACATATATATATATATATATATATATATATATATATATATATATATATATATATATATACATATATACATAGGTTCATAGGTTCGTATTGGGCTATCTGCCCTAGGGCATTTATAAGCCTAGCCAGAGTGTATGTGGCTTGCACCACCCCTTAGGATGAGAATACTACGCCCTTTTAGGGTTTAGTTTACTATGCCTCTGTCTAGTAGTGACACAGAGATGACCCCCGGGGTAAACCTACGATTTCCCATCCACTCGTCAAGATTTCTCTTGAATAGAGTCAGTGAGGGGCTCTGCCTAACATGGACTGGGATTCTGTTCCAGAGTGTAGGGAGCATCTGGGTTATGAATCTGTCCCTCCAGCACGTTCTATTTATTTCTGTGTTGAGGTTTAAGTCACTTGTTCTTGTGGCTCTGATGGATTTGGATTTTCTGAGGTGGAGCATGTCCATTAATTCAGGATTGGACATGGCCTTGTACGTCAGGCACAGATCACCTCTGAGTAGGCGGTATGCGACTGAATAGAGCTGGAGTTTTTTCAGTCGGGCAGCATATGACATATGTTTAAGACCCTTTATCCTCTTGGTGAGGAGCTTTTGGGGTCTTTCCTACTGCTGCAGGTGTCGGGTGAGATACATCCCAAATGGGGCATTGTACTCAATCATTGGCCTGATAAGAGAAGAGTACAGGGGCACAATGACCTCTCTTGATCTAGATGTGAAACCCTTCATGATAAGGTGGGCAATATAGAAGGTCTTCCTAACCACTTTGGCAATGTGAGTGTCAAATGAGAGGTTACTGTCAACCTGGGTCCCTAGGTCCCTGATTACCTCTTCCATACTTAATGGATTACCGCCTATGTGGTAATTTGTCGGTACCTTGTTTTTCCCCAAAGGGTATGACTATACATTTTTTAGCGTTCAGCTTAAGGCCATGGCTCTGGCACCAATTATCCATTTCTATGAAGCCTCTCTGAAGGATGTTTGTGTCCGCTGGAATATCAATTATGGCGCCCAGTTTGCAGTCATCTGCGAACTTTGTCAGCCACAATCCTCCTATGTTTGCCTGTACCTCGGAAAAATAAATGCCGAACAAGAGGGGTCCCAGGACTGAGCCCTGTGGGACACCGCTTGTGACTGGCTTAGTGTCTGACATAGCTCCAGCAACTCTGACCCTGTGGGTTCTGTCCTTGAGCCAGTTTGCAACCCATCTTGTGACATATGGGTTTACATTTAAGCTGGTGAGTTTGTCTATGATGCCCGAGTGGTGTATTGTGTCAAAGGCTTTTGCAAGGTCAAGGTAGGCTGTGTGAACTGCCTTACCCTCATCAATGGCCTTAGTGACTGTTTCAAAAAAGTCGACCAAGTTCAAAAGGCAGGATCTGCCCTTGACAAAGCCAAATTGGGTAAGATCCAATGTCTGTAGGTCCCCAATGTCTTTGTTTATGAGTTCCATAATGATCCTCTCCATAGCTTTGCAGACCAGGCTCGTCAAGCTTATGGGGCGGTAATTTCCAGGGTCCATAGAAGCACCGCCTCTGTGAAGTGGGACCACTGTTGCCGTACGCAACTCTTTGGGTACATATCCTGTGGTAAGTCTAAGATTAAACAGCAGCCTTATGTGTGAGTTTATTTCCTCTTGGAGTTCATGTAGCACACAGCCCGGGACACCATCCGGTCCCATTGATGTGTTTTTAGCTTTAGAGAGGGCGGCTCTCACCTGGGCATCTGAGATGTTAGGGAGGCTACACTCTGCTGGGATAGTTATTTCTCCTTTTGGGGGGGAGGGGGAGGAGAAATTTGCACTGAACCTGTCTTCCAGAATGTTGGCAATGTCAGTGGGTTCAGTGTATTTTGTGTCATTTTGGACTAACTCTGAGCATATCTGGGAGTTTCCACCCAGGTTTCTAACATAGCTAAAGAAGGCCTTGTGATTGTCTTTTGTGTCATTTGCGATTTTTCTCTCAAAGTTGGCCTTGGATGATTTTATGAGTGATCGTAGTTTTTTGCTAGTACTGATCAGAGATGCCTTCCCTTTTAGAGATTTTGCTCTGTCATGTAGTAGCTTCCTCCTTCTGTTGTAAAGTTTGTTTATGGCTGGGGTCCACCAGACCGGTCGCCTGCCTTTGGGGGAATGGGTCTTGGTTTTATTTGGGATTGCATGATCCATGCATTCTTGAAGGTGTCCATAGAAGGCATTTGCAAAGGATTCAGCAGTGTGGGTTGTGGTTTCCACTGGTCCAGGGGCCTTGAAAGATACCACTTCAGTCTTAAGAAGTGTGAAGTTTGCTTTTGAGAAGTTCTTCACTGTGATCTTTTGTGCAGGGGGTGGGGGCGGGATGTGGATTTCCAGTGAGATTAATTTATGGTCTGATCTTACCAAAGAGGGATGTACTTCCGGTGTGGAGCATTCTGTCCCCATGTTTGTGATGATCAGGTCTAGTATATTGTCTCCTTCTGTGGGAATGGTGACTAGTTGTTCCATTGCATTTGAGTTTATGAATTCTAAGAACCTTTGGGCTAGGGTGTTGGGGCTTAAGTAATGTTCCCAGTCTATGTTTGGGTAGTTGAAGTCTCCCAAAATGATGGTATTTGGAGAGACATTCATACTCTCCAGTGTCTTCAGGAAGGCTGTGTGGGGTTCCTGAGTTTTAGAGGGTGGTCTGTAGCATGCTATAAACTGTAAGGCAGTTTTGCCTATGGTTAGTTGCACCTGGATAGTCTCCGATGCTTCGTGCGTTGCCACTAACCTGGGGGTGTGGGTATCTTTGATGAAAATGGATACTCCCCCTCCTTTTGTGGTTCTGTCCAAGTTTTGGGGCCAAAAAGCATGACATGAGGTAAAACCTGATAGTGCTGGGGTGCTCTCAGGAGCCTTGATCCAGGTTTCAGTCACTGCACAGACATCAATGTTCTCCATACTGAGGAGGGCTTCGAGGGTGTGCATCTTGAGGTTTAGACTTCTGGCATTGAGCAGCATTACCCTTAGTTTTTTTCCACTTGTGTTTTCTAGGGAGGTAGGTTTGTCATTTGAGCCTTGCCTAAAAAAGGCACTATGGGGGTGGCAAGAGCCTTGGCCAATATCCAGAAGCCCAGGGGTGACAGGTGCAAACCATCCCTTGCGAAGCAGCGTGGCTTGTCAAGCATGTCATCCCAAGCAGACAGACACTGGATCCCCTTAGAATGACACCAGTAATTAAGCCAATTGTTAAAACTGATCATTTTGTCTTTGTACTGTGGCATCATTCTTGGTGAGGGTAAGATGCTGCTCAGGGTCAGGGTCATACCGGCCTGGGCTGCATAATCAGAGAGCTCCTCTATGTCTCTTTTCATGTAGTCCAGGGAGGTACGTCTCAGGTCGTTCACACAGATATACATGTGACTACACATACACACGCAGACATATGTACAGTAAGATACTTATGTAGTAGGTTCACACAATATGGTACACCCATTATGCCTACTTTGAACACCCTAACAACTGGACACTGGATGACCCACACATACAAATGACATTTGTTGCCTGCAACACATACACATGTATCTCTATCTATATATGTGTAGACATATACTGCTCTGTATATGTATATATCTGGGTGTGTATATGCATATCTAAGTACATATACACACCCATCTATATATGTCGATATGTACATGTGTAATTATCTATATAGATATCTGGATAATCATATGTACATATATATTCACCATATGTCCTGAACATGGGGTGTAGCCCTGCCCCAGCCCCTATAGTCCCACCTTCATAGTGCAAGAGGATGTCAAGCCTGTACAGCAGGTCTATTTGCAGACTATAGCTACTGTAATAGGCATTGTCTTTACAGACATGGTGTGTGTGGGTGGTCACATCTGCTTTTCACATGTGCACCATTAGCTACTGACAGACATCCTAAGGACATCATAGTACAGTACCGCTGCAAGCACATAATGCTCCTGTGGACTACAGCAGGGATATTGGCCAATAGATTTGGACATTCTGTCACACTCTTTACAGTCCAGAGGTATACACAGAACCTCTTAGTGCAGAACATGTGGACCAAGCTTGACAATATGAATGTTAACAGCCATGTAGATGGGTATAACACATAACGACTGGTATTCATTCGCCCTCATAGGTTATGCATTCACACACCTCTGCATGTCCTGACACATAATAACTGTTGGTACAGCGGTGCTATGGCCACATACAACCTACTAGATATTGACATATATCTGTACAGCATCCCGATACTCTGACATACATGACTGTTAAGGGAGGCCTGGCAGCAGTACATCTGGAAAGTATGTGGACATGATATCTCACTGGGTAAGTACACTAAGCTGACAGGCATGTAACAAAGCACTGTGCAGACTACAGGCAGATTGGTTCAACGCTGGCCTAAATCTCCTATGAGGGAATGCACATGTACCTGCATATATAGCAGGCTCTACAGGCATGTCACAGCACAGGCTAAGATAAACCTGTGTGAAAGTGCATAACCACAACCAATGTGAACACTGCCACAGCCACATATGGTCAGCTAGCATAATATTACAGTATATGGACTATCTGTTCAACACCATCCTCATATGTGCCACTCACACACTGACCTACATATACTGGGCTGCTACATAGTGTGGTCTGATGCCCGACTGTGGTAAGGGACATGTGTGTGTATGGCCCTACAAACATGTAAGCCAATATGGTAACATACAGTGGAGCAGCATGTAACACCAGATAGAACAGGACCTAAGACGATGACATCTACCACAGTCTGCACACAGGCCAAGGTACATATTAACAATATACACACTGTCGGCATTCACCATAAGTACGCAGTCCTCAGTACTGTACAAACAACCATAAAATGTCCAGGTCATGTCATCACATATAACCTCTACTGTACATAAAGTGTAGCAGTCTTATATCTCACTGGCTTGTTATCAGATATGATGACAGTAATGATGGTGTACAGCACATATGCACCTCTTAATGCATGACATATGTACAGAGGTTGACAGAGTTGTAGCTGGAAGCACATACACAGGGCCAATGTTGACATGTTGCTGTGATAACCTCATACATTTACTGTTGCAACAGGGTTTGTTGTAACATATGTCCTATGAGGGATATGAGGTCAGTAACTGTCACGGCTTTCACCATCTACAGACAATCCTTACACTACCTTC
The DNA here is from genome assembly GCF_019279795.1 of Protopterus annectens. NCBI lineage: Eukaryota > Metazoa > Chordata > Ceratodontiformes > Protopteridae > Protopterus > Protopterus annectens. The sequence continues at coordinate 1,449,097,163 of NC_056725.1, read as the reverse complement.
TGCAGTTCACAGATAGATGCTCTGTGGGTAACACATGAAACCAAAGGCACAACACACTGCCTAGTCTGCAGATGACCTTACAGATGGGGATTCCTCATAAACATAGAACTGACATGGCAGGTATTAAAACATGTAGGATAGCCATATCCACACACACACTGTTAAACCAACATTACTCCAAATGCAGCATAGCAGCACTTGCAGTCTGTAGTCAGGTCAGGCACATCCCCATCCTGTGTGTTGCCATGTTTCCACAGTGTATGTTGTTAGAGGTAAGTCCCCAATCCATCTGAGATGCTGTTTGCCAAACAACAACTCTAGTTCCTGCTCACAGTGAATGAAAAGGGCCAACACCAATTTGATGTTCCTAGATATTGGAGTGTGTTTCCATGCAATTGGCTATGGGAATGTTACCACAGCTGTTCCACATGCAATCAGCTAGGGGAGGGCTGAAATTCATGCAGAGGCTATCAACTGATCACGAGCATCACTTAAAATGCACATGTTGCTGCCTAAGAAAAGCAGGTGTAGGTCCCCACATCTGCCACTGAGGAAGTGTGAGAGGCAGACAGAGGTATTGACAAGTCAGGGAGTGGTGGGAGAGTAAAACCTAAGCATGTTTGTGTCACATACGTACTAGCACAGGGTATCAAACCCCTAATGACTATGTAGTGCTATCACAGTCCTATGCAGTTACTAGATGCGCCTCATAGGCTACCTGTACCTGTTGTAGAGTCCTCAGAACACATATGTAATGGTGAGTGACATCTGTAACAGGGATATGGTAGATATACGGTAGGTGATGTACACATGCCTGTCCACATGAACAGGTGCCAGCGTCAACACAGCCACACTCTCACAGGGATGCACACACAGTGGCACACTTAGCAGGGCCAGGGATACAGCTCATCACCAGTGAGATTGCTACAACACATTACTGTGCAGGTATCACATGCACCACATGGGTCATACGGAGGTTCTATGGGCAAAAGGTATGGGGAGGTGTCTGACATCAGACAACATGCCACTGGGGGTTGTAGTGAATGTGGATGTGATCATACGCATCATACAACACACACACAAACACACAGGGTGCCAGTACTGACATGCATGTGTGCATTTATGCACAGGTATGTGGTGGATGACTGTGCCAGATGGCTATACAAGGCTAGATGATGTGTATACCTTGGCATCAGGCCACATAACAATGGTCTTCATTGTGGTTCAGGGCTGTGCCTTTGCATTTCCCACACAGGTGGGTATTGTATCCACCATCCGGTTACCTGGGTGACTATTGCGTGTGGCCAGTGCTGTGCATTGCTTGCCATGTATGTGTTCCTTAGTCCATGACACGGACAGTGTCTGGGATGTGCACACCTCCCACATGCATGTACAGTGACATGTGGAACTGTACCTGGGGTGTCGGGCCCATGTTGTGTGCACAGATTATCATCAGATATGGAAGGTCTTGGCCACCTGTAGCAGGAACTGGTAATGGACAGCAGGCTACCCCTGCACCTACATTGATAGCATGCTAATGACATTCCCTTGTGTCAGTGGCATCTGTCCATACAGGGCATGTTTTCAGGCATGGTATGTCCTTTGTGGGTCACATGTGATGGCACCACAGGTGTTGTAGGTGTCCAGTGGGGAACATGGGGAAGTTGCACTGTCTGCATATATGTGCCTGTTGGACAGATGGACAGGGTGCCTTGTGCTCTGTAGGCCAATGCATTCACTCCATAGTTATGGGTTCCTATTAGAATGTCATCTGGTTGACACCATATGATCGACATTTCAAGAGTTTGAAGGTTAAATGTAACAGCGCCATTCGGTGCAGAATGGGAGAAGTTCCCTTTTCTGCACTGAAGTGTGATCTCGGAGTTGGTTTATTTAAGAGGGGGTGTGGGGGTGCAGGGGGACTTGCCCCCCTGCCTACACCTTTAAGGCAAGTTTTCTGTTTTGTTTTGTTTTGTTGTATTATAAATTCAAACTTTTAAATTTCAATCATATGTTGTCGAACATATGGGATTTGAAGTTTAGAAAGTTTGAATATATAATATAGACCCCATAGTTACTATCAGTCAGCAATATGCAGTGTACTACACACATATTGGCTGTTGCCTCGGCATGTGTGTGTGTGTGTGTGTGTGTGTGTGTGTGTGTGTGTGTGTGTGTGTGTGTGTGTGTGTGTGTATGAGACATGGGTTGAGAGTATGCTCTTGATAATACTGGGGATGCTAACTGTGATTGCCTGGCCTTGATGTCACATGTATGGGTATGGATTTGCACCCCAGCCTCTCAGCTATTTCACATCTGTTATCCCTGTACAGTGGACATTGTGATATATACTAGGGCCACCATATAAGTAATTTGCAAAACCCACTCCACATTGGGCCCAGTTGTCACACACACCTCCACACAGGATATGAGTTACAAACACACACACACACGCACACACGCACACACACACACACACACACACACACACACACACACACACACACACACCTGGCATGTCTATGTGTAGAACCCCTACCTAACTAGTTCACTACACTACACAGGTATAGTATGTGCCACAGTGATTACTGAAGTATTTCTTCCCCAAAGGTGTATATCACATTGGCTGACATCAGCAGGATAGCCAAATAGGGCATTTGACATGTAGTGAGTGTGACTAGCCTAAAATGCATCGCACCCTACATAAACATTGGAACACACACAAAACATCCACAACTGACTTCTGGGGGTATAGAAACCCTAACAGAGGTCTATATCATACTACAGCTGTTATAGGACACACCACAAGGATTACTGGAGATCTTCTTCCCCAAAGGTGTATATTACATTGGTTGACATCATCAGGATTGCCAAAGTAGGGCATTTGACATGTACTGAGTGTGACTAGCATAAAATGCATTGCTCACTACACAGTCATTGGAACAGATACAAAATCTGCCATGGGTGGGAATAGAACCCTACCAGAGTTCTACATCACACTACAGCAGCATTCAGGTACATCACACGCTACAGAGATTACTGGGCTGCATTTTTCCCAGAGGTGCATTTCTAGGTGGATGACATCAGCAGCCTTATCAAAGTAAAGCATTTAAATTGTAGGGGGTGTGACTACCCTAAAAAGCATTTCTTTCTATACAGACAGACACACAAACACACACAGTTGCCAAGGTAAGTGTATGCAGCTGCTAGATGGCTACTTCCTTGCACAGTCATGTTGCACAGCCGGCACGTGCACCACATACTTTGTAATGCTGACAGGTACCAGTGGCTAGTATCTGCAGTGAGTGACATCTGACCCTCATGTGGTTGTGGCCCTTTGCCTGTGTGCTGGGTGGGACAGGCCTGGATGACTCCTTGTCACAGTCACTCTCTTCCACTCATCTGTGTATGTCTACCTTTGGCTAATTATAGTGTGTTGTCCTTACATATATGCATGTAGTCCTATCCACTGTGTGTGCAAATCATGAGTGGGGCATACTGAATAGTGTCTGCACTAACATCTGTATCTGCCAGATATGTTTTGTCCACTGGTGTTTGCAGACATGGCCTTCATGTGTTTGTGTGTGAGCATGCCCAGTATGACCTTTCGGTAGGTTGTTGACTGAAATTGCCTTCATTTCTCTAAGTGTGTGAGCATGGCCAGTATGGCCATCTGTACTGAATGTGTGGATCGAGTCCAGGTAGTTTGTACTGCAGTGCTGACCTTTGTGTTGTACACCTACAGGTAGCATGCTATCTCTGCAGGGTATCCGTCGATCATTTGGCATGGACTGTTACTACATTTCTGCATTTCTACATTTCTGCATTTCTACGTAGGATGGGGGGGCACACCTGACTATTTCTACACAGGATTGGGGGCACACCTGACTGTTACTATATTTCTACGTAGGATGGGGTGGGCACACCTGACTATTTCTAGACTTCTACACAGGATTGGGGGGGGCAGACCTGACTGTTACCATAGTTCTATGTAGGATGGGGGGGGCACTCCTGACTATGTATACATTTCTACACAGGATTGAGGGGGCACACCTGACTGTTACTTTATTTCTACATAGGATAGGGGGGCAAACCTGACTATTTCTACATTTCTACACAGGATTGGGGGGACACACCTGACTGTGACTACATTTCTACACAGGATGGGGGGGCACACCTGACACTTGTACACATTTGCTAGGACTGTTCTGGTATGTCGGGTACTCCATTTCAATCTGTTGTCTTACCTATCATGCTGAATAGAGGCATAAAAGTGTACTACCGATCTTAGCTTTTAATTATCTACATATTAGTTTCTGAGTTCCTACCCTTCAGAACTGACATCCCACTACCTGACCTGCTGTGGTCTGTCTGTGTAGGCCTGGGGTAGGTTACCAATTGGCCTCATTCAGAGGCCATAGTACTGCCTTTATTTGTGTTTGTCTACACCTGTCCTGCTGGCTTTGACTGTTGTTGGGTATGTGATCCCCCCTGACTGGCATGTGTGAGTCACTTACCTTGTGGGTATCCCAGTATTGAGAGTAGTGCTGCTGGGCTGCTTATGTCAGATGCACATGGTATACCCCCTACACATGGTTAGGCACAGGTAGTGTAATGTTTGGCATCCCTTTTACTGTATGTGAGAGTCAGAATGAGGTGTTATTCCATGGGTCCCTCCTGTGTCACTGTATGTGCTATGTGTTGCTTCTTTGTCAAGGCCAGGGCAAACTGGACACACCTCCTTCTGCCTACTGGGACAGGCGCAGGTTGCTCCTCCCCCAAATCAATCTGTGCCTGTGCAGGTCTTGGCAATGGTGGAGGGCTGTGTGTCTCTGCCCCATACTGTTCCTGCTGCAGCATTTTCCACAGGATCATATTGTGTAGCATGGCACATACGATGACAATTTGGGTACATGTAGCTGGTGAGTACTGCAAGGCTCCATCAGATGTGTTCAGGCACTGGAACCATGACTTGAGCATCCCAAACACATGCTCTATTATAATTCTTGTCTGTGTGTGTGCCTCATTATGGAATTCTTGTTCGAGTGTGTGCATTTCTGATGGGTGTCATCAGCCACGGCTCCAGTCTGTGTCCAGCATCCCCCACTAGGTGACCGTCATGGATGTCCCCAATGGCATATCTCTGGTACAGCTGCATCAGATGCCAGATGTGGGAATTGTGATAGCTTCCAGGGCAGCAAGCACACACATTCATTATTATGCCCTGGGCATTGCACATGACCTGGCAGTTGCTGGAGGGGAAGCCCTTGCGGTTGATGTAGACCCTACCCCGCTCACTGGGTGGTGCGTTAATGCATATGTGCATGCAGTTTATAGCACCCACTACCTCTGGGTATTCTGCTATTTGGTGGAACAGTTGCATATTGCTGGCCAACACCTCATGGGTGTTGGGGAAATATACGTGCTCACCCACATGTGCTGACATGGCATCCAGGAAATGGTGGAGTACGCTGGATGCTGATGACTGTAAAATCCCCATCATATTCCCAGTTGGCCTTTGGAAGGTACCTGTAGCTAATATTCTTAGGCCTACACATACCTTGGTATCCAATGGGATGGGTTCCCCTCTGTTAATTCTGTGTATGAGACGTGGCTGGCACAGCTCAATGATTTGCTGTAGGAGGTCCCTGTCCACCCTATAATGCTCCACTATCTCCAGCTCATGTAGCCCCTGGTAGGTTACCCTGGGTCTGTACATTCTTCTCCATCTCCTCACTGTGGGTTGGTGGACAGCATTCATATCCTCACTACCCTCAGTCTCTTTCACAAGATGTTGTATTGTAGCTATTGCAGCCCCTATCATTTTGCTGTACTGCGTGTTAAAAGTTCCTCGCTTGTTTACACTGGTGGTGTAGAGTGTGGGAAAAACCAGAGGGAAAGGTGTTTGCATAGTTTATAGTAGTGTTCTGAGCTGGGCTGCTGCCTGTGTAATTGGCTGATTCTGATACATTTCACCTGCCAGCTATGCTAGTTCTCCTTGATTACCTCCTACTGCTGTTTTCCCTTCCCATTGCCTTCCTGTTTAAGCCCATGTGCATGCCGCACAGAGTGCTCAAATGTGCACACTGCTGCTATTTCCTGGTTTAACTTCGTTTTTCTTCTTGTAAATACCAGTGCATAGCGCGCTAACCCACTTAGACTTTGTAAAGAGTGCTAAGCAGGTTTAGACACACCCCCTAGCTTAGCTATGCTATGCTAAGCTAGGAGCAAACCCGAACCACAGGGCTCCAATCCACTTGCAGTATGCCTGACACACACACCCATGATCTCATCTAACTCCTAGGCCTGCACCAAGCTATTCCTACTCTTACACTGTTGGGACCTGACTCACATGCTGGGGAAAACTGGGATTCACTATCCTTCCCCTCATTTGCATAGGATTGCCTGCTAATGCATAGTTACATGTCTCACACTGAACCTCCCCCCTTAGCAACTACTACTCACTGGCTAGGTTGTCTTCTGCCTACTATTGACTTGCATGGCATAATAGTGATTTTAGTTAGACTGCTTATTTTAGGTTTATTTTATTATTTTCCCCCAGATCCCATTTGCACGCCACTGCCCTATGCTTACACAGCCGAGATCAGCTATAAAAAAATAAAAGTTGATTTTTGTATTTTTTTTTTTTTGTTTGCAATGCCAATGGCCTTATACTTGGCTATTGGCATGCTTACTACATGATATGCAGCCTTTATTTGGGGCTGTCACAGCTCCGTTTTGGATTTTGTAGAAATGTACTTGGTTACTAACCGAGTACATTTCTGCAGATAGCACTAGTCCTGCACGGACTGTTGCAAGCTTCCTGGATTGCAAAATCATCTCATTTGCATAGATTTCTCCTGCAAATGGGGTGATTTGCATACCAGGGCTTAGTCCATGCAGGATTAGTGCAGGAGCACTTGTGCACGCCCCTGCAGGCTGTTCCTGGATCGCACAGCAGACATATTGCCTGCTTGAGCTCCTGCACTGATCTAGCACTCCATGCAAGCTTTTGAGAATCCGAGGGAATGCATAAAAGGTGATTTTAAATTTTTTGTAATAGAGGAAGTGGCTCAAGACCCACGAGGAGGTTATTGGGAGGCAAAGGTAGAATACAGGGAGTTATAATGGCAACTTAATTTGGATGCTGTCAAACCTCCAGGATTGAATGATTATATATCAATAGCCCCTGTATTAAAATTAATTGAAGCTAGGTTAAAACTATAATATTTATTTTTTATGAGAATAAGTATTTTCCTTTCATTTATATTATTTTACTGGTGAAATGCTTATGTTTTAAAATAAAATGGGGTGTTTTAGCATTAAAATTATAAGTGGTAATAAAGTTTGGTCTGTTTGATCAACAAAAAGCTACTAGTTGAAGTATCTAGACCATATATGTGACTCTTTTTGGTTTTAGTGGTCATTTTCATAGTTATTCAACTTGTGGTTTAAGTTATGGAACATACCTCACAACATTATGTTTTGCAATTATACTTTGGGTATGGGAGAGGTGTAGATGTAGTGTGTCTGTCAGAGTTATGCGACTGCATTTTTTATTACATAATCATTATTGTCATGATAAAGCAGTACACACATAATACATATGATCCCAACAAATATATATATGCAATCAGTAATGATGATTTTCTATTAATCAACCTCCTATACATAGCTATCAGTATGTAGTATTACAGTTATAATCAAAGTTTTGTGTAAAATTACAGTGGAGTAGCCTTACTAAAAAGGTGTAATGGGCTAGATTTGAGCCTCGACACACATGTTCTGCCCATGAACACACTGCCCTTACATATAGTGCCACAGGAAAAGCTAGGCAGCATTTATATTTTCCACACTCAGTACAGTCTAATGCTGACAGCCATGCATTATTACTGATCCTGTTTATGTGAAGGAAGGCTAACCAAATTGTGTAACACTTTTTTACTTAAGTAGTAAACCTTGTTTGCACATAGGTAGGTGACACCAAATGTAAAAGTCAATAGTGATCATATATCACTTTTATAAATAACCATTATGACCCTTCCTCAGTAAAAATAACTAATGTGGGACTCTAGCCTCACTTTACCTATGTTCTCTGTATTTTAGCTGAATGTATTTACACCTTGCGCCACAGAGACAGTCAGGTAACAGGTGGAATTACTGCAGTCACCACATAATGCCCCTAAGCATGTTTGCGCTTTGTAAGGCAACTGAAATTACATTTTAACTTTTTAAACAGCTAATTACCTTTGTATAACTTTTTAAACAGCTAACTGTGTTTATGCTATGCTACTTGACATGCACATGAAAGAAAAAAAAAAAGAATACAAATAAGGGAAACAAAAGGTTAAACAATTAAACAGCTCTGGATTTGGATCATCAGACTATTGCCCTTACACAACACAGTTGTAGTGGGTTATCTTTCTTTGTCACAGGCACAGCTTTGCAGTACCAATCAGATCATGTGCATGCAAGCAATTCACGTTCCATATCTTTTATTAAACAATTCATACAATTGGACATTCTCAGTTCATTGTACATGTGTAGATAATATATTTAGTGGAATGAGTGATTGCACAATATTTATGAATATGTTTGCCAGATTGCAGCTTTGCCTTCTCTTTGTGTTCTAGAAATCATTACCTTATTTTGTGCTTTACTTTCACACATGCAATCTCTAGTGCATATTCCCTCATTTGTTCAAGGTGTGATACAAATACATCACAGTGAATAACAGTTTTCAGCAAAGCCAGGAAACTGTGGTACTATGCCAAGGAAATATAAATCAGGGTTGTTTGGTTTTGTTTAAAAGCTCACTGCAGTTAGTTCCACAATTTACAAGTGTATCCTCAATGACACATCCACTTCAGTGGAGGGTGTCTGTGCATTACTGTGTTTTGCTTCATTCAAAGTAATCATTCACATTATCATGTCTCTTGTTTGAGCTTGCACCCCATTATAGCATTCCTCTGTGGGTATGAGCATTTCTGATGGGTGTCATGAGTCATGATTCAAGTTTATAGCCTGTATCCCTCAGTAAATGGTGTTGTGAGACATCCCTTCCGGAAAACCACTGATAGAGCTGTGAGATATGCTAGATATGGGAGTTGTGGTAACTGCTGGGGTTGCCAGCACATACATTAAGGATGATCCTGCTATCATTATACAAGACCTGGCAGGTAATGAAGTGTAAGCCCTTTCTGTTAATGTAGACCTTTCCTTGTTTCACAGATGGTGCTTTGATCTCAATGTGCATGCAGTATAGTACCCAAGACTCCAGGAAAATGTGCTATGGGGTAGAACTCCTACATAGTTCTAGCTTTGTCCTGGGGGGGGGGGGCAGGAGAAATACAGTATATGTAGTTACTGCCATACTGTAGCATAGCATTCAGGAATTGGTCTAGGATCCTGCATGTTGATGCTTGTGACACCTCAAGCGTGTCCCCTGTAGGGCATTGAAAGGTTCCTATAGATTATATTCTAAGTGCTACATAAACCTTGTTCTTCACAGGGATTGGGTCCACTTAGTTTGCCCTTGCTCTCAGCTGAGGAAAAGAGAGATTGCAGATCTCCTGGAGTGTGTCCCTGTCCAGCCTGTAGCGTTCTACCATTTCCACCTCACGCAGACCATGAACAGTTAAATGGAGTCTAAATACCCTTCACCTCCTTGCCTGAAGTCTATCAGCAACAGCAGCAGCACCACAGACTTGGGCCTGTTGCACATGCACATGCAGAAGAACAGCAGCACCTAACATTCTTTCTTTGCTGTGGACTTTCATTGGTTGTATTCCAATAGGTTTTGGAATACAAGGCAGAAGACTACACTAAGTGGACATGATTGCATTCCATCTTGAATTGGTTGATTAACATGCAGTTCAGCTGCTTATGCAGTAATTAGCATTCCACAATGTTTGCCATGTTTGTGCGGCTCTACACATCATGTAGAGTCGCTCACTAAATACAAAGTAGCAAGATGCGCACATGGTTCCAGCAAGCTGTGTAGAGTTTATTGAATCCTACCCAGGATGACTGTACTTGATAATGTCATCAGTTAGTTGTCAATTACACACTCAAGTTTAAGTTTGGTCCAAACTCTAGTAGCTTGAATCATAGCTCTCAACCTCTCAGCACAAAACATCTGGACAAAGACAAAAATAATGGGGGGGTGGCAAAGCTTCAAAAATAGGGAGAAATTTTAAATATTGCTCTTATAAACGTAGAAAGTTGGTAGAATAAAAGGTCTTGTGCTACTGTACATTTTCTTAGGGATATGAATTCTGAAACTCAAATGCCTGTCATTTGTTAGTGAATTCAATTTGCACTGATTTGCCAAAAAAGTCAAGAAAAACACAAACTTTATGAGAAACAGATCAAAAATATGAGGCAAAAATCTGGACATTCTGCAAAAGTATGGACAATTGAGAGGTATATCTTATATTGCTAATAATTTAAATATTTTAAAGAATGGAGAAAAAGTGTTATGCTTATAATCTGCAGAGACTATCTGACAGCATGCAAGTAACGTTGTTAAGCATAACATTGATATGGAGCAGCATTTTATAGAAAAGTGACATGACAAGTACAGTTTCTGTTAGTGTGGACTCCTTAATAGAGACATACCGTCAAATTGCAACATGAACACGTTGTACTGCTATTTCATTTAGTGACGGTCATTTCCTACTAGAGTGATATTACAAATGACAAACCTTTCTAATGTAGAATATTGATGTACTGTATTGCATTCTTTGCATCATGCCATGATATCTAATGTATCTCAAAGAGCCTATTTTAACAGTCTATGCTTTTACTACCAATTTGTGCTTTGATCAATAAATTCTAAAGACATGCATTTGAGTTGTCCTTTCAAACATACTCCCAGAAAAACTACTATCATGAACACTGGCTAACTGAATTATAAACCTCAGTTCTGCCTACTAGTGTAGGACAACATTCATATATATTTTCAAATAAACCTAATGAAGAAATCATGTCAAAAGGGAACATGTTATCCTACCAAGAAGAATTTCATAAATTTCAAACTATTTAATGGAAGATCATTAAAATCTTGAAGCTGAAAAATATTAAGTCCAACTTCAGTCATAGTAATTAATAGGTCAGCTGGTTTTCAATTATATCAAGTATTCTCTTAATCCCAGTGTTATATATCCATACAAGTAATACATTCAAGTATTTATGCAATGAGAGAATGTAGAAAGGATTTGAAGTATAGTATAGTTAAAGTATAGTTTTGTAGTTGTCAATAAAGTGTTGATTGACAGAGTCAATGAGTTGTCATGGAGTAATATGCTCTCAGTGAAACTCTCACTAATGTGATGTCATATAACCATAACAGGTATTAACAATAATGCCTTCAAATATACATATATACTTATTTACAACTGTCTCCTTCCTCAAGAATGTTTTTGTATAAATGTATCAATGTTTCTCATTTGTTTAGTTATTTGCAATGTTAATGAATTATCTGGAGTTTGAAAGGATCTGGAACTGTGTTAAAGATGATATGAATAAAAGCTTTTTTCTTTTCTTTTTTTTAAGTTTTTAGTAGTGTAGGCAACTCTGCGGTGGTGGTGCTGCGGTAGCGTTGTCGCCTCACAGTTAGACGTTGCCCGTTCGATTCTCAGTTAAAGCGTCTACTGTGTGACGACATGCGTGAATGGGCGTTCCTTCGTTGAAGGTTGTGCGTTAGGCCCGGCAAGCCAGCATGTAAAACTCTACTGCCAATCATTAGCGGACCGGAGTTCCGCTGTGGCGACCCCTAACCGGGAAAAGCCGAAAGACACACACACACACAGGCAACTAACAGATATTTTATGTTATGTATCCTTGTAATCTTGCATGGTCATTCAACAGGTATCACTAACTCCATTTATCCTGTTCACACTTTACATTCAGCAAAAGCACCTCTTCTGAATTCTCCCATAATTGTAATAAGCAGGTCAGAGGTTAACTTTCTTATAGTAGTTATTGTCGGCATGCAGAGGAAGTCTGTGCTGCGGATGTTAGAGAAGTAACTTCTGTCAATCTGTTTGACAGAAAGCTCACTAATTTGTTGTATTCTGAAGCCTTTTGAACAACATTCTCATGTTTATTTTTACTTAAGTGGTTATATTCAGTTATACATGTTTCTTGTTGGTTTGCCTTGGGCCTTGATGGAAAGAATCTAGGCATCAATAAAATGTACAGATGCTGCTTTCATTCTGCTTTGTGCAGCAGCCTTGTTTTCTTTAGAGATGGCCAACATATTTCCAGCACGAACATATTAAAATACTAAAAATAAACAGTAAGTTACTGAATTCAGTAGATTATGCCATGCAGTATAAGTATATGAATGCAGCAACATGCAAGCATAGAACACGTTTAACAAATAAAGATTGTGCATATCTACTTATTCATACAACAATCACTGCCAATTAGTTCAACACATCTCCATCAAATGACAAAATCAAGACACACATTGTAAAGTTTGAACAATATAAGCACATATCTCCATGTCAATGTCTAGAGTGCTAAGAATATATTCTATAGACCTTAAGCTATTCTCATGTTATTGCATGGTTTGTTATACCTTGTTATCTTACTTTTAGCTGATGAAGACTGGCTATGCCTTCTTATAAGAGGACTGTGAGAGTTATAAGCTGTATTAGGACACCTGTACAGATGGGGAGGAAAGGGTGATTTGTAAATCTGAAGTAACAGAGCCACAGACCTGCCAATAGTACATTATGTCTAATAAATGCATGCAGTGGGTATAGGGGGATTCATGTGATAACATATATAGAAAGAGCAAGGGACAATCAAAGGATATAACATTTGTCTAGGAAGTAAAAACATCCAAGACTCCTATTAACTTTATTAATAAACAAAAAAGCAAATGCAGACAGAATGAAGTAACTATGCAGTCAATTCACATATCGTAACATGCACACATAGCCACATAACATGTGTCATTATTTTTGAATGACATACACAAGTAATTCAGTCATATGCAAACCTTATAGTAATACCTGCTGATAATGACCACTGGTTACCCCTTACTACTTCTTTGAAGATATAATAAAATAATCCTCTCTGTAATAATGTTGTTAAAATTGGTGTGCAAAAAGCTTTGCTGCAAAGATTCCTCAGTCATCAATGTTTTACCCCCTCTCTATATATTGTGCATAAACAACTTCCTAATCCTTAAAAAATGGAAAATGTTCAATTACCATTTCTTTGTTCACCAGCATTATTTTTATTCTAAACCCTTTGTGGGATTGTCTACATAAAATCTGCAACATATACAAAAAAATAAACTTTCTTTGTTTGAAACTGTCACCCTTAGTGTTGCCATTAAGCAGGTGCATCCCAGTTGAACTTGCATACCATTGTTTTGTAACCAGACACTATTCACTAAGGCATATTTACATTAAACTATAAATTTATGTGTGTTCATTTAACATTAAAAATAAGATGTGAGGTCTAAAACATATCTTATTTCTTTATTTTTTAATCAAGTTATCAATATTTTTTGGCCACGAGAGATACTTATGATGGATTGCATTCTGTGGCATTGCAGCTTTATTTAGGCTCTTTTCTACCTTATTTCCAGATCCTGGAGACACCAGCATATAGCTGACAGTGGAGTGGGATGGTTGTCTTTCAACAATGCCAGCGCGTGGAAAGGAGAGAGGCCTGAAAGCCATTACCACTGTTGTAGAATGTAGGTAGCTTTGCAGGAAGAACTCTAACCCCACAATGCATTACTCTGACATCTCCAAATGTTTAACATGCAGTGAACATCTGATATGTGAATGCCACTGCAACCTTGATACATGTCACCCACACTCATCCCTGCCACCTTGTTAGGCAAGTGTCTCTGGATGTCTTCTGCCTCCATTAAGAATTACTGTTGGAATGTGTTCTCAGGACATGCATTCCCTGGTTCACCTAAAATAGAGATGAAGAGGCTATGCCCTGTCGTTCTTTTTCTCTGCCCAGCCAGTTCATGCAATGCCCAAGGCACTAACTCAACACAGGTCACCTGAGTCATCAACAATGCTTTACATCTGTGTGCCAAATAATCTTTCAACAAAGGGCTGTAGTTCTTTCTCATTTGTTTAGTTATTTGCTAAAAATGTGTTATTTGCTTGGACTGCATTAGGTAGTTAGTTAAGTAGTGTATGATTTGAACTTTTTATTGCTGGCACTTATTTTTTCTGAGCCATTCTAACTATTAGTTCGGTTAAACTTGTTATTTTCCATGGGTTGTGACTTATGTTAAGGAATGGAAAGTTTGACAAACTGTATGTGGGTGAAACACATGCACAAGGATCTTTGACTTGATGGTGATTGAATGGGGATGGATATTAAAACTTCACTGTAGATCAGTGAACTTTGCTGCACTTAGAAGACACTAAACTACTTAGGAGTCTAACAGGTGACCAACACTGCACACTAGACTACCAGATGTTTCTTAGCTGATATTACTGGGATTACTGACCTTTGTTACAAGAGTGTTTTGTTAGTCCACTGTGGACATTCTGGTTAACATCTATCAGAATATATTGATGGTGAAGTGTATAAATACAAGAGCATTACTGCATATTTTTAATTGTGACAGAAGGAAAAGCAGGAGAACACACTATGAGTGTTAAGCTATAGAGCTATTCTTGTGAAGGAAACATGGTAAGACATTATATGCTGAAGCATGAGATTTTATGTTAAGGCTTATGTAACATAACCCTTTTCCTATTATACCTTATGCTATATTCCACTCAGGTCATTTTTAGAACTGTAACATGGTGATATACATGAAGTTTCTGCGATTTCCAGGGGTGTAGCCAGAAATTTACAAATTGTATGCATAACAGCCATAATGCCCCCACCCCCACCCCCACCCCTGTAAAAGCATAGGTCATAGAAAATGCAAGAGCACTGGGCCAGGAGATCATTAACACCTTGCCAGTACTCACCACAAGTCTTACCTCCCTTTTCAGGGAGAGACAGACCGGTCATACCAGGGGTGAATTTATGAATGCCCAATCCAATTATGTAGCTCCCTTTTGTAAGAAGATAATGAATTGCAGTGCTTAATTTGTAGAGGAAGTTTGTTCCAGAGAAGTGCTATGTGCTGGGCAACAAATCTATATTCCACTCTGCTTTGTTTATTTTCTAAGTAAATTTAGATTCAAATGTGAATGCTAGGCAATAGGTCTGCAGACTATTTCTTCCCTAGCCAATAACTAGAGAGTGACCAAGGGAGAAAAATCAAACCTTGTGCCTTCTGTTTGTGAGGTAAACACCCTAACCATTATGCCAACCCCCAAACCCTATAAATGCCTACACGTACACTGTTCATTATCTGGAGTCAAACCCTACACCGGTTGCACTCTCATTCAGTACAGACTTCATTAACAAGTTGAGCCATTAAGGCAGTTTATGTCTCTTGTACTAATTGAGCCATTAAGGCAGCTTATGTCTCTTGTCCTACTATTTCTAGGACTTTTTGATTTATGAGATATTATACTACCAGATCCATTTTGGCTCAAGAAGCGAGGTACTGATCACCCCAAGGAGTCAATAGGATACTGAATAGAGGGATAGTGCTGGGTGTGGTAACCAGAACTTTATTCCTCTTCTCTCCTCATATACAACATTGCAAAATATGGTACACTTTTTCTTTATAAGCATTGACTTTTTAGCACTACATAATTCCTTGTACACATCACACAGACTTACTTTTGGTTATAATGCCACTTTGCAATACGACTATGAGTGTCAGTTGTCAGGCTTGTTTTAAACTGCAGTAATGTGTCAAGCCTCTGGACCACATCATGGGAAACTAGTTCCACAGAGGTTCATTTATATTAGTGTTGATATATCAGCACCCCTCTATCCTACAGAGATACATTAGCCTATATGCAGAACTACCAAGTATCATTACTACAAATTTAAAGACAAACCCACAGAATTCAATTGACTGAAGTCTCATCACATTTTCAGGATTCATTTTTCTTGTCTTCCCTATATTTTGTCCTACTATTCAACTTTTTTTCTCCATCATCTCAACACATACATACTGCGTGGTCAACACTGTACAAAATTAACTGTGGAGGAACTAATATAATTAAGCTGGGAGTCTGGGGCCAACTTGACCCTGAGAGACCATTGGCTTCTAGATGACTTGTGGGGCATTTTCAAGTTTTTTCCAACTGTTTTGATCCAATGCTAGCCTTAACAAAACAAAACATTAATTATTAACTAAAGAAATTCACTTTGCTTCTTTAAAGGATGAAGTAAATATTGCCTTAGGCTTAATGCTCAAAGATGACAAAAATTGTAGTTCCCAATAATCTTAGAGAATATGATTGTGAGCACACACAAATAATATCACCAAATACAGCTGGCACCCCCCCAAAGAAAACTTAGATAAATCACACACACAACACGCTTACGTATAGGCAAATCAGATGCCAGGTCACCTATCTCATGTTTTTTCAGTGTTATAGGAAACCAGTAGAACACCTAGTCTGACTCTATCTAGCAAGCTTTCTTGTCATCTTTAAACCCTCACCTTTGAAAAGGTAAGCTCTTGAATAGTGGGGGAGTGCTTTCAATATCCTTTAACAATGGTCTGCTAATTTTTTACACTTCTGGCCAAGTACCCAGTTCATTTGCTCTCCAAGATGTCCAAATGTCTTAACAAGAGTGAGCTGCCAGAGTTACGATAGTCACGTGACCTTAACGGAAAGACTGAAAATCTCACAGCATTGATAGTCAGGATTAATTGTTGTACTACTGCAGTCAGGAAAGACACTACAGACCACAAATAATCCACAGGCATCTGCAGTATAATCTTTGTATTATCTGCCCATCAATTAAGGATCTCCACTTTTTGGACTGCTCAGTGAAAGTAATGAAACATTCAAAATAGAAGTCAGATAACTTCAAGAAGCTGGACCTTATTGGAAATCATAAGCAATGGAAATAACTTTCAGCTTGTGAGTCTGATGGACAACACAGATGGTTGTGATATCTTCAGATTCCTTGAAGACTGCATGGTCAAAACAATGAAACCTAGCCCAGGTCAACCTGTGACTATAAAAATAACACATTGTGCCTTAAGGCCTTTGGGCATAAACAAAGTTCATCCTTGAAAATAGCATTTAAGGTTTTAAATTATTGAGGCAAAAAGTTTATCCTGCAAATAGTCATCTTAAGCTCTTAGAGCCTGGGCATGATAGTGGTTGTGCCATTGTCTGCTGGTGTCTAGACGTAGCTCTATTGGTATTAAAAACACTGAAATAAACAGCTGTGGTCCTACATGGATCTTCAAACTACTAACATAGTAATAACCCATCTGATACCATTTTGCATTGACCTGACACCACCATTCCTGTATTCAATCAAATATCTGAATTGCAGGCATTACTTATGCGCTACTTTCAAACCCCCCCCCCCCAAAAAAAAAATGAGTGCAATTAACTTAGCAGTCAAAGTAGGAGCACATGTACAGTAGTCAAAACATTTTTGGAAAATGTAGATATTAAAATCACGTTTAAAATAGAAAACACTTTTTATTGCTGTTTGGCATCATTTACTCAGCTACAACATTACTGCATTATGCTTGCATGCTACAAAAGCAAATGTATCCATTCAGAGAGCAGTACCTAATGCATCAGCACCTGCACTAAAATTATGATAGCATTTCTAGGCCTTAGAGTAAATAGCACACAAAAAGCTAAACTTGTACACATAAGTATTATGAAACATAACACAGAACTTAAGTAAACTTGACATGTAGCTGTCACGAAAGAAGATACTGCCAACCCAGCTATCCAGAATTTTGTAAATAATTAAATGTTATTTGTGAATATCAGCATGACTTATATAGAAGCATCACAAAGAGACAAATAATGCTAGCACAGCTGTCTGGAATTTTGTAAATGGTTATGTGTCATTTGTGAATGTCAACATGCTTCATGTTAGATCCTTGTGTTACAACTGTATTAGAACTGTATGTTATGTGTAGATCAAACTGATGGCACAGAAGTGTGTGTTGAAAGGTATTTTATAAAGTAATGAACTTAAAAATATAACCACAGTGTACTCTACTGGATTAGAACAGAAATGTACCTGCACTTTAGTAACTGTTTAGATGTATATATTTTAACAATGGAAACTGGAACACCAGAGGTTAACTTCAGAAAAATAGCTGGAATTAAATTATTTTATAGCCACGTAATAAAAGGATATCTTTCAGTTTCAGTGCATTAGCAGACACACTCTCTAGAACTAGAGGTTCACTGTATTGTCTTGTAAGTGTTCTTATTGTTTTATGACTTCCAGGATCTGGCTTATATCTATAAAAAGCCTTGTCTACGTATTTTCATAGGTAGATGCTAAATGCTATCAACTGCATCAATGGGGGTTTTACCTGGGATAGATTCAAATGACAAGTGATTTCATCCTGCAAGCTATCCTAACCGTAATATTTGAGATATTAATTTAAGAACTGTCTGAGAGAGACTGAGTATTCTGTAGATTTCTTTCACCTGACATCAGCTGGAAGATGCACTGACCACATCTGCATTGCTTGCTTTTTAAGTAAGTTAACTAGCATACAGTCATTTTTTTAGATTCAGTCAGGAATATAGAGAAGCATAGTTTAGATGTTTTCTTTATTTATTTGAGACTATCCTGCAATGTTGTTTTAAATACTTCCTGTGATGTTACATTGATTATATACTGAGTATTTTCTTGATTTTTTATTATTTATTATTAAATATATTTAAACATTTCTTTGTAGCTTATCTTTGTGAGACATATTTAGGTTCTGAGAGCACTTGCATATTTATTTGGTGACACTGTGTAGGCCACTCCTAATAGCCTTGCTCTTGGTCAAACTACCATTTATATTAATAGTAACATTACACAGTAAGATTGGGCACCCTTTGTTAGGGGCCTTAAAGTAGCTGATAAAGAGTTGGCTGGTGGCAGTAATGACTACCTTATAGTTTGGGCAGAAAGGGGTATAGCTAGTTAACCTGTACCAGCCTTTTCCATGTGTGTATGTGTGTGTGTGTGTGTGTGTGTGTGTGTGTGTGTGTGTGTGTGTGTGTGTGTGTGTGTGCGTGTGTGTGTGTGTGTCTGTGTGTGTCTGTGTGTGTGTATAAATCAAACCTCAATGTGTTTGAGTGTCAGCTACTTGGTCAGGGACATGGAACACTGATTGGACAGAGAGGGTGCTGGAGGTCTTGGCTTGGCCACTCAGCTGAGATCTCAACACTATAGCTGTGCCAGCTGGGAGTCTTCTTGTGGATTTGGAGAAAGAGAGAGAGAAACCTGACCCAGAGTGACTATGGTCTCTGTGTGCTCTTAAGGGAAATTGCACTTGATGCAGAGAGCTACATCTGGAAATACTGTGTGTGTGTCTGTCATCCTGCCACTGTATGTCCCCCACTGGTGCTTGTTGTGAGGATTGAGCCTCCTTGATTACTGGTTCAATGGTGGGGCATCACATATAATGGTAGCAGTGGTAGGATAGCCACATATTGGGATTCAGTGGTGTGGATATTGAATTCATGTAGCCTGTAAACAGTGGTCACTAAGAATGGTGTTTGCACTCTCAATCAGCCACACAATGAACATTCAGAATTTCACATCACAATAGTTGTAATAATTTTTTGTTAGCTTAGTTTGTCAGGGAGAGCAGTCAGGGATGCCAGCAGATGAGTATGGCAAGCTGACAGGGAACCAGTTGGATGAGATGTGCCAAGCTAAAGGACTGGTGCATGCCAAACTGACTAAAGCAGAAATGATTACAGCCTTGGTCACAGCTGCATCACAAACCAGCAACAATGAGGACAATCTGTCTAAACTTAGGAATGTACATCTCTCAGAAAATGGACAGTTCAACCTTTCCACAGATGACTTAAAAATCTGTCTGGAGTTAAAGAGACTTGAACTGGAGCCCAAGCATTTGGAAATAGAATCAGCAGAGAGACTGAGATGTCTGGAAGCTGAAGAAAATGAGAAACTAAGACATATGGAAGCTGAGGAAAAGGAGAGGCAGAAGCAACATGAAAAGGAGATGCTGACTCTTTGCCAGGGTCATGGAGGTAATGGAGAAAGGAGTAACTGAACCCCAGAAGCAGCAATGATCAGTACATTTCTTCCACAATTTACAGAAGGTGATAGTTTTGATAGTTTCATTCATATGTTTGAAAGGATATGCAGACAGTATAATGTTGACCAAGGGCTCTGGGTATGGTTCCTGACCCCCTTACTCCATGGTAAAGCTGTAACTGCTATTTCTAAATTGTCTGATACTGATTGCTTAAATCATAATACTGTTAACAATTGTCTATTAGAGTGTTTTAAGTTAACACCTGCAGCTTGTAGAAAAAAGATTTGTATGCATAGACACAAGGCAGATGAAAGTGTGTGCACATATATTGCTGAACTAAGCACATATTTTCATAGCTGTGTGAGTGGGTGTCAGGTCACCACTTTTGAAGGGCTAGCAGACCTTTTGGTAAGGGAACAAGCCCTTAGTGCTTTCCCTGAGGACATGACTATCTGATTGGCAGACAGGGAATGCAAGACCACAGGTGATTTGAGGAAAAAGGTAGACCTATACCCAGCAAGCAGGCATCACTGCACAGGAAAGGCATACCCACTGTGCTCATGGGTCTGAGAGAGCCCATGATGGACAGCCTAAACTGCCCCAACAGAGTCCAGCAGTAGCAGGGAAAGCCACTAGTTTAGGAACATGGCTCAGGACCAAGGCTTAAATATTTTAAATTCAACTAGTGGGGTCACGTAGCATAAAGATGTCCATGGAGGCAAAGGGGAACAATAGGTGGGATATCCAGTAAGTGGAAATGACAAAATGCCAGTGATAAGTTGTCAGCAGACAACAAGGGGACCAAACTACCACATGAGGTTATATCCTATCTTAGTAGATGGGAAACAAGCCACTGCTAAGGTAATCACAGCCTCTGACCTAACTATTGTGAAGTGTGAAGCCTGCAATGGTTAAAGAGGATCACTACTTGCCTGGGCAGTCTACTCCAGTCAGAGCCTTAGGAGGGGACCTCATTTCAAATACCTTTGGGTAGGGTTCACCTGGACTGGGAAGGTGGAAAGGGAAGCAAGCAAGTAGGTGTGTTTGAGGATATCCCTGCAGATGTCCTGATAGGGAATGATTTTGATAATGCAGTACCTTGTGTACATGCAGATACATGCAGCCAGGCTTGGAGACAAGCATGTGGGTCTGGTAGCCTGGGGTGCCCAGACAGACCACAGACTCAAAGCCAGGACTGGTGTGGTGGTTACTTCAAAGAGGTAACTACCCTGTAGCAGTGAGGTGGAAGGTGAGCCACAGCTGCTTGTGGGTACTGATACTCCCTTGGACAGAGTGACTGCAAGGGCAATGGTGAGTAATAGTACCCAGGCTGACAGTGAGGCACCACCGTGAGAGGATACCAGACTTCCTGTGGAAGGGGAACTGGGAAGGTTACCAAAACAAACTTGAGACAGGCTCGGTTCTCAGACCCTACATTACAAGGCCTGAGGGAGATAGCTAGTGAAGTACCTGATTCTCAAGGAAAGGGGGAATCTGTATACTGTGACAAAGGGTTACTGTATACAGAGTGGACCCCTGAGGGAGGGCTAGAGGGTGAGAGAACACAGCAGGTGGTAGTGCCCAGAGCCTACCATCTGGCCCTTTTAGCGATAGCACATGGCATTCCCTCTGCATGTCACATGGGCATAAAGTGTACTAAGAGACATATTATGCAGAACTTTTATTAGCTTGGGATTTCCAGTGATATATCAAGGTACTGAAGGACCTTTGAGCAGTGCCAAAAGGAAGGCAAGGCAGGAGACAAGGTCAATTCTTCTTTGATGCCTTTGCCTGTGATTGAGGAGCCATTTCCGAAGGTAGCTATGGATATTGTGTGACTTCTTAATACCCCAAGTTTCACAGGGAAGAAGTATATCCTAGTGGTAGTAGACTATGCTACCAGATACCCTGCTGCAGTGGCTCTGTTCTCCATTGAGGCAGAAAATGTGCCAAATGCTTTGTTAGAGATTTTCAGCAGGATAGGTTTCCCAAAAGAAATACTGACAGACAAAGGTACAAATTTCATGTCAGACCTGCTGGCTTGTCACTGGAAGCACTGTGAGGTGAAGCACATAAAGACCACACCCTACCATCCCCAGACTAATGGTCTGATTGAGAGGATAAACTCTACACTCAAGACCATACTACAGACATTTGCAGACCAGTTTAAGAGAGAGAGGGACAAATATTTGCCCCATCTGTTGTTTGCTTACAGAGAGGTGCCCTAGGAATCAACAAGGAATCTGTTGTGGCATATGTCTAGAAACCTCAAGACAAGGCTCAGGGAACTTATGGGCTTGGCCCAGGAGAACCCGGCAGAAGCCCAACAGCAGAAAAAGGTCTGGTATGACAGGAATGCTCAGCAGGTTATGGTTCTCATTCCTGTCAGACACAACAAGCTGCAGGCAGCTTGGGAGGGATCCTTCACAGTAGTAAGGAAGGTCAGCACTATTAACTAAATGGTGGAACTACTAGGCAGGAGGCAGGGGTGCAAGCTGTAGCATGTTAACATGATGAAACCCTACTATGATAGGAAGGCCCTGGTGCTAAGTATTTGCAGTAAGAGGCAAGAGGAGTCTGAGGGGCATCTATGGCTACAGGGAGCTAGCCAACAAAATCCCAAATTATTATGATGGAGCCTAGGGTTGCAGGCATATGACAGGACAGTGCAGAACTGTACTTCGGTCAGCAATGCCAAGGCAGTTGGAATCTCAAGACAGGGAATGGGGTAAGGTATTCCCAGATATGCTTAACCCTCTCAAGCAATGTTTCTCAAGAGTCACTTGAAAAACAAGCTTGAGTCTTCGAAGGGGTAGAAATGTCATGAATGGAGATACGGCTAGCCCAGCTCTCTCGAATTTTGTAAATAATTATATGTGATTTCTGAATATCTTCATGATTTATGTAGAAGTGTGACAAAGAGAGATACTGCCAGCACAGCTGTCCAGAATTTTGTAAATGTTTATGCGTCATTTGTGAATGTCAACATACTTTATGTAAGATGCTTGTGTTACAATTGAATTAGAACTGTATGTTATGTGAATAGCAAACTGCTGGTACAGAAGTTTGTTTTGAAAAGGTGTTTTACAAAGTATTGAGCTTAAAGATGTAACCACAGTGCACCTTACTGGAATAGGACAGAAATGTACCTGCACTTATATAACTGTTTAGATATTTATATTTTAACAATGGAAACTGGAACACCAGAGGTTAACTTCAGAAAAATAGATAAAATTAAATTAGTTTATAGCCACATAATAAAAGGATGTTATCTTTCAGTTTCAGTGCAGTAACAGACACGTCTAGAACTAGAGGTTCATTGTATTGCCTTAAAATTGTTTCTATTGTTTTATGACTTTCAGTATCTATCTTAGATGTAACAAAAGCCTCGTCTATGATTTTTCACAGATAGATGCTAAATGCTACCAGCTGCATCAGTGGGGGTTTCACCTGGAATAGAGTCAGATGACAAGAAGTGATGTCATTCTGCAAGCTATCCCAGCAGTAATAGTTGTGATATTAATTTAAGAACTCTCTGAGGAAGACTGAGTATTCTGTATTTTTCTTTTACCTGACAACATCAGCTGGGAGACTCACTCACCACGTCTGCCTTGCTTGCTGTGTAAGTAAGTTAACTAGGATAAAGTAATTCTCTTACATTCAGTCAGAAATATAGTGAAGAATAGTTTAGATGTTTTTTGTTTGTTTATCCGAGACTGTCTTGCAATGTTGTTTTAAATATTTCCTTTAATATTGAACTCTGATGCCACTATGATTGTATACTATTTTCTTGTTCTTTTATTATTCATTATTAAATGTATTTAAACCTTTCATTGTGGCTGGTCTTTGTGAGACATATATTAGTTCTGAGAGTACTTGCATATTTATTTAGGGACACTGTGAAGGCTACTCCTAATAGCCTTGCTCTTGGTCAAACTACCATTTGTATTCATAGTAACATTACACAGTAAGATTGGACACCCTTTGATAAGGGCCTTAAAGTGTAATGACTACCTTATAGTCTGGAAGAAGGGGGCATAGCTAGTAAACCTCTGCCAGCCTTTCCCAGGTGTGTGTGTGTGTGTGTGTGTGTGTGTGTGTGTGTGTGTGTGTGTGTGTGTGTGTGTGTGAGTGTGCATGTGTGAGTGTGTGCGTGTGTGCGTGTGTGCGTGCATGTGTGGTGTGTGTGTGTGTGTGTGTGTGTGTGTGTGTGTGTGTGTGTGTGTAAACCACACTTCAAAGTGTGTGGGTGTCAGCTTCTTGGGCAGGGACACGATGCACTTGCTGGACATAGAGGGTGCTGGAAGTCTTGGCTTGGCCACTCAGCTGAGTTACTTTTCTGGCTGTAGTCAGATAACTTCTAAGTATAGTATAAATCAGAGTCTAAGCCAAACATAAATGAGGTTGATTAGAGACAGAAAAGAAGCAGTCCTTTTACAGAAGGAAAACAAAAGAACAGTGACACTCCCAAATCCCATTATATGTTAATGGCATGGGAATTCAGCATTACTTCCTTATGTCTGGCATGAGTCATACAAAGTATTATGGGAAAGCGAAAGGCTTGAGGGAGTACAAGATCATGTTGACACATCAAGCCCCATTGGTAGCCATGTTGTGGAAAACAGCCTAAAATTACAAATAAAGCAATTAGAGTGATTTTGAGGTGTTAAAATAGGTCAGGAAACAAAGATAGAATTAAAAAATATATTTTTTTTAGTTCTAGGGTGGAGTTTTCCTTTAACTGTGTAGCTATGAAATATCCCTTCAAATCAGGTAATCCCAACCCACCTTGTTCTATTGGAAGGATTAACTTACTATACTTGACTCTTGCTGTCTTCCTCTCCCAGACAGAATTCTTCAACTTTTTATTAATTACTAACCACAATTTCTCTTCTGGTTGATAAAAATATGCCGGACTTGTATATAAAACTAAAGGAACTAAAACATTTTCATTGCTTGCATCTTGCTATCCAGATCCATAAAACTGAGCTTTCATTTTATATATATATATATGTATATACCAACTCCGAGGTTGAACTACTAGAAACAACTCAACAAATCCACCACTACATGCCCTATACTTCCACTGCACACTTCCGCATGTACACCCGCAAGAAACACACACACACTACACATGTACAAAAATAAATGGTGGAATTCAATAAAGCATACATGGAGTGATTCTCCATATAGAAATAGTGTTATAGCCTGAACATGGCCATTGAGCAATCTAAGAAACAGGTCTGAGGGGTGTGCATGAGCGTGCGACATGGAGGTGTCTGTGGAATGCAAATCACCTCACAAGCTGGTGACAAACATGCAAATGAGGTTGATTTGTGATTCAGCAAGCAGAAAGGCACCCATGTAGGTGCTGTGTTGGTGCAAGGAATGTAAACAGAAAGAAAACGTGTACCAGACTATAAATGTTAAACAGGGGCTGTGAAAGCCTACAAAAAAGGGTGGATATGGTACTGTAGGCATACATATGGCCAATACTATGGCCAGTGAGTCCAGAAAGCAATGCAAATCATTACAAAAATAATATTTTTAACACATATAGTACCTTTGCGTGGTACACAGTGGTGCACAAACATGCCATTATGGAAAAGAAAAAAATCAAAAACATATAAAAAAGTGTAAAGTAGACATTTGCAAATTTATTGCATTTTAGTGCCCAGGATGCAGACTATCACAATGGTAGGTGTCAGTTGTTGCTATGGAGGCAGGCCTTGGAGTAGTGAAGTATCCAGGAAATACACAATTAGCTGTATGTAAATGAGTTGGGGTTACTGAATAATAAAAAGGGCAATGGTGTCCACAGACACAACCCATGGTAGGACTAAAACCATGTAGGTAGTGGTAGAACATGTAGCTGACATCAAAAGGGGGTGTGTCACAGTATGTTAAAGTGGATTGGAGCTCAGTGATGCATGTTTGCACTCAGCTAAGCACAGATAAGCATGGGGGTGTGTCTGATGCTGCTGAGCGTGTTTTAGCAAGTTTAAGAAAAGCTGAGCATGCTCGTGGTTGGAGGAATGTCAAAACTGCTTAGCATTGTTTCCACTAGTGTCACAGTTTGCAAGGGTGTGCCGCACTGGTTAGCAGTAAAAGAAATAGGAAAAAAAAAAAAAAATAAAAATAGCCTAGGAAAGCCAATCAGATAGAAATGACTGATAAGTCCTGTTCAATAGACACTGGCCCATTCAAACCCCAATGATATACCTATTAGGTGCAATGCAGCATAATAAGCCAATCACACAGGCTGCAACTGCAGCACACCACTATAAAGTATGCATACACCCTACAACCTGATTTTCCCACATACTCTGCATCATTGGAGTACACACTTGGGAATTGTAACTGACAAAATGCTAGGGGCTGCTGCTGCTTCTCTGCTACATTTGTATGTGCTTGAGGCTGAGATCAGTGAAGATGATGATGCTGACAATAGGCCCAGACTGAGAAAGAAAAGAGTGTTCAGGCTCAGGGTGACCTTACAGGGGCTACATGAGCTGGAGATTGTAGAGTGCTACAGGGTGGACAGGGACATACTGCAAGAACTCACTAAGCTCTGCCACCCTTAACCAACAGAGGGAAACCCATCCCAGTGGAAACAAAGGCATGTGTAGACCTTAGAATATTAGCTACGGTACTTATTCAAAGACCTCCATAATGAGGATCTTGCAGGCATCTGCATGCAGGGTACTCCAACAGTTCCTGGATGCCATGCAATCACATGCCAATGAGCGCATTTATTTACCCCACACCCCTGAGGAGAGGGTCAGCAATTTTCATCTTTTTCACCATGTAGCACTCTACCGTGAGGTACTGTGTGTCATAGACTGCACTCATGTGCACATCAAAGCACCACCAGGTTAAGAGGGTAGAGTGTATGTCAACCGCAAGGGGCATCACTCCATCAGCTGCCAGGTCATGCGCAATGCCCAGGGCATTATCATGAATGTTTGTGCTGGCAGCCCTAGCAGCTATCATGACTCCCACATCTGGCATGCCTCACAACTTTACCAGATATTTACCAGGGGGGACATCCCATATGGCCTTTTACTGGGGGATGCTGGCTATGCACTGGAACCATGGATGATGACCCCCATCAGAAATGCACACATACCTACTGAAGAATGCCAAAATGAGGCACATGCACAAACTAGGAACATCACAGAGCATGTGTTTAGTCTGCTCAAGTCACAGTTCCACCGCCTTGATATATCTGATGAAGCCTTGCAGTACTCTCCAGCCATATGTGCACACATGTTCACAGTATGTGCCATGCTACACAATATGATTCTGTGGAAACAGCTGTGGCAGGAACATCACAGGAAAGGGACATATAACCCCCTACCAGTGCCAAGTTCCCCACAGCCACAGGGGAACTCGGAGGAGGTACCCCCTGAGCCTATCCCTGTAGGTAGACATAGGCATGCCCAGTATGCCCTGGCCTTGGCAAAGAGGCAATGCATAGCACATGCACTGACAACCTAGGCACCTAGGGATGGACATCTCACTCCAACTCACATAAATAGTATGAAGGATGCCAGCCACACCACACAACCTGTACTTTATCATGTCTAGACTGTATACTGTGTGCATCCCACAGAGTCAGCCCTGAAGCACTGCTCTCTCAACTGCTGCAGGCACAAGGTAAGTCAGACTTCTGTACAACAAATGAATGGGATAGTAGACTGTGTCAGCATATGTATGGACCTGCCACGTGTATGCAAGGGAATGTAGTGGGCTACCGGGATAGCCGCTGACAACTGACAGCTATATGGGACAACAGAAACCCTCTGCCCAATAATGGCTGCCCCATAATATGCAGTAGGCCCCAAGCCAGCAAATAACAATGCACTATGTGAGGGAATTACTAACACTGGGGTCACAGGAGAGATACTTTATTGTCAATGCTAGAGTCCCCTAACCCCAACACACCTGTGTTCCTATACAACTGCAGTAACAGTATGTTTGCAAGGTAATACTAGTAGACCACACAATCCCTGGGCTGTCCCAATCAACCTGGTAGTAAAATGTACCCCTTCCCCAATATGCAGTGGTCAATGTGCTATATATGTATGTGTTTGATAGCATCAGGAAGTAAACTGCACTGTCTGGTGGCTGTTGTGGCTTAGTGGGCTAAGTATATTACCATGGATGATAGGCTATATGGTTCAAGACTATCTGCTCCTACTCTTTTGAATGTGATCCAAACCTATGATAGCAGTGCTATAGAATGTCCATATGCCAGTATTTGTTACTGCAAGAAATGGACAATGGAGGGACAGGGGGCCACAAATATGGATTGGACACAGCTCTGAGTAACCAAGATAGTGGCTAGTAGAACATGAGGTTATAACAAGTCAGTCAGTGTAGCACTAGAATATAAAAGGCTGTCACATAAATGTGTCAGTACTTACAAGTCAGTGGGCACCATCCATACTCCATAAATGTACAGTTTTGCAGAATGTCCACATTTATGCCTCACATATCTGTTCTGCTTCTCATAACATTGCAGTTGTCTGGCAAACTATTGGCAAATCAGCAAAGGTTGCTGTGAGAAAATAATGACAGACAGTTCAGATGCAGACTTTGTACCCATCAGAAAATGCATGTTAATACAAAACCATTCTACCAACTGTCTACATTTGTGAGAGCAATATTAAAATCATGTTCCCATGTTTGGGCCTGTGTCCCACCATTATATATGGCCCTGTCCAGATTTTTGGCTGTAAGACTTTGAGAGATATGGGCAACATGTAGCCTCATAATAATGGTAGAACAGAAACCCTCTGAGGACCAGAACAGATGTATGGTGCATAATGCTGGACAACCTGCAAAACAGGAACAGTTAGAGGTGTGAAGTCTGTCACCCTGCGTGTGGTGTTACATCTCATACCCCAGTCAAAGCATACCTACAACTACATAGAGCAGCAACTGTGGACAAAGCCAGGAACTGGAGCAGGGCAGGACAAAGGCCCACACATAAGGGGAAGAAGGAACTCCTGCCCAGTCAAATGTAGAAAGCACAGAATAGAACAGTTCATGCAGTAGCATGGGTTCCCTGCACTGTATGGAGTTGGTAACCAAAATGTCTGTCAGTGGTTCCTCACATCAAGCTATAATGATCTGTCACTGATGTACCAAGAAATTACAGTGCTATGTAAAATGTACCAGACATATTATGCAAAACTCTGTTCCATCCAATACACTATGTACACACTCTAGATATAGGTCAGATATTATGCACAGCACACAGCCAGAAAATCCCTGAGCATTGTATCAGGGAGGTGCTGGACTGTTATAGCAGGTTCAGCAGACAATTGGCTGTGGCACACAAAATCCTGGACTGGAGTACAGGCAGATCTGGTGTGGAGTCCCATTGCAAGTATTGATGGTCAAACTTGGCATGCTCCTACACTTAGGTAATTTCAGCCCATGTCTGAACCCACATCTGGCTATAGAACTGTGATGCCTGTATATCTCTGTGCATATAAACAGCTAGGTATACCTCAACTGTCTTTCCCTATCCCCATCAGACATGATTACTCTTATCTATCTGTATGTGTAACATATAAGATATATCTTGATCTGTTGAGTTTAATATAGATACATATATATATATATAGGTAACATGTATATATACCATATACAGAGAGGCAGACAGAGGGGAAGAGAGACAGAGAGAGAGAGAGAGAGAGAGAGAGAGAGACCCAGTAAGGCATAGAGTGATGTAGTGCTGCAGCCAGTCGTACACTACCTGTAACCAGTGGTGTGTGCGAATAGTATGTTGAGTTCTAGTGCGTAATAGTAGACAGGTAGAGGTTCTCATCTCATTTCAGTCACCTTTGTGTGTGTTTGCTTATATATTACACAGACATCAGAATACACATGCCCAACAGGCCTATGTCTGTGCAATAGTCTCTCATTTTATGGTCCTCTGACTACTGTCCTCCACAACACTGGCCTCCCTGTGGCATTCTAGTGTATACAGCTAGAGATGTAGTGGTTTTAATCCCAGCAATGGTAACTCAGTGTGTGTGTGTGTGTGTGTGTGTGTGTGTGTGTGTGTGTGTGTGTGTGTGTGTGTGTGTGTGTGTGTGTGTGTGTGTGTGTGTGTGTGTGTGTGTGTGTGTGTGTGTGTGTGTAAGTATATCCCCTTACTGCTGTGTTTATTTCTTGCCTATGTGTGTGCAACATCAATGCATTTTAAAGCCTGTGCCTACCTGTGAACTACACCCCATTGGCTTACTTTACAGGGCCTGCTGATGTCATCCACCTTAGATGCACAGTTACACACTCCCCAGAAATATAAGCGCTGTGGTACATGCAATAACTGTGTAGCCCTACAATCTATACAGCTAGATAGGTAGGGGTTCTAATCTCACCAAGGGCAACTCTGTGCGTGCGTGTCAATCAATCCCCCTGAAGCTGTGTGTATGTCTTGCCTATGTGTGGGCAATGGCAAGGCATTTTAAGGCCTGTTAACCCCCCCCCCATTGGTTTACTTTACAGGGTCTACAGCTGTCATCCACCTTAGATGCACAGTTAGACACTCTCCAGGTACATAAGCTCTGTGGCGCATGCAATAAATACGTAGCACTATGGCACATACAACTAAATGTGTAGGGGTTATAAATTCAGAACTGGCAACTGTGTGAGCGTGTGTGTGTGTGTGTGTGTGTGTGTGTGTGTGTGTGTGTGTGTGTGTGTAACAAATATCCCCTGTAACAGTGCTGCTACCTTGTATGTATGCGTGATGGCTATATCATTTTGAGGGCCTGTTAATCCCTCCATTGGATTACTTTACAGGGCCTGCAGTTGTCTTCCACCTGAATAGTACTGTCCAACAGTACAGAAATATATAATTTCCGTGGTGCATGCGATATGTATGTAGCACTATAGTATGTACAATTAGACAGGTAGGAATTCTACTCTTGACAAGGGCAGTTCATGAATGTGTGTATGTATATCCCCTTGCAGCAGTGTGCCTGTGTTAGGCCCAACAGCTGTCCCACTGTCCAAGTTGCAGTACATATTTGGCCAGGTGTGTCATTTGAAAACAACTAAAACAGTACCTAGGTCCCAAGAATGTAGGACAACAAACATTTCCTACATGTGCATAATTGTTGCATAAACCAGTCATTTTACATCAAAAACACCTGAATGATCTGAAACATAGCATAACCTAGGGAAATGCTTCAAAAATAAGATATCATATTGGCAGACCAAGAGAAGTCCTGTCCTTTGGATTTGATGTGGGTATGGTGTCTCCTCCCAATTGTCATGATACTACAAGAAGTGTCTGATATTGGCCCTTCATGAAGGTGGCAACCCCACTCTGTTGTCTGTGTGTGTGCAATATGTATACATGTCAAGGCCCTGTGGGTAGAAGGTGCCCCATACATAAACCACATGTATCCAAGAATGAATGCTAACTGCCACCACCCACATATGGAGGTACTGCTTAAGGCTGTGGCAACTGTAAGTTGTGTGCTCTGTCATTGACCAACCAAATAATGTTAACAAACTGCAACAGGGTCTTACATTGGGTACCAACAGGTGCCAAGGTCCTGGCCTCAAGCTAAATGCAAAAAACAGTAACATCATACCATACAGCAAGGACATGGCCCCACTGTTTGCCACATCACTAGCAACCACATAAACACACAACCTGTGCTGACAGATCTGAGTACTCAGTTTGATAGCAATGTAGCATTCAACCATCATGAAGTGGCAGTGGTCAGAAAGGCCTTGTATGTGATAAAAGTCATAGGTAAAGGGAGTGCATCCAGAAAAAAAGTGGACATTACCTCTGTGTAGTCCTCAGCCCATACAAGAATACTTTAGTACAATGGCCTGTTGCATATGTACCTGTCCAGACATCTGCAACAACTGGAAAGCCATGGTAATACCCAGAAAGGTAATCCATGCCCTCCAGCACCTGTTCCATGCAGACAGCCTCTAATCAATAGTGCCCCACTCAGTATCAGACAGGTTGCCCAGAGGTGGGCTGTGGCATGCCTACAACCCAATGTTGGACCCTCCCCTTCAACAGCTTCTCCATATATGTGAGTCTACTTCCCTGTGCATGCCTGAATCTAATAGGTGACATCAACAAAACCTTCCGGAGGGGCAGGTTTGTCTCCCAGAGGCTGCCTTGATTCAGGAATGCACTTCCCATGAATGTCAAACAGAGTACCATGCAAACCATCATCAAATGTAACTGTGATGAGTGGATGGGATACCACAAATCTGTCCCTGGGGTCCCACCTGAGTCCTTCAATGACAGGGGCAACAGGTGCTGACTGATGATTCTGTTGAGGATAAACTAATGGCTAGGCTTGTAAGGGCCTCATTGCCAATAGCCTAGTAACTTTGTATGATTCTGGGTATACCAGTAATGGCCCTGTGTGTTATGATAGACTGTGTTGTTAAGTGTCCACTCCCATCACTGCCATCTACTGTGGTGTGTCCCCTATAGCCGACATACCAGTACCATGTCATACATCCACCATCTGACAGATAGGTGAGTGGTACCACAGGTGTATGGGGATAGTCCAGCAACATCTGTGCTACACAATTATAGAAATCACTGTAAACATGTTGCAAGGTATCCTCCTTTTGGATGTCCAACATCCACAGTACACCGATGTTTGCAGAATATGTACATGTGCCTGATATATGTGGACCCTCTGCCAAACAAATGTGGATGTCTGGAAATCAGTTGGAAAATATGTAATGGTTGTTTCCAGAGTGTGGGGAATCTGGCTGTCACACGCCAGACACCTCAGAAAACAGTTATGGCACTTTAATATCTGTTACTGTATTCATTCCCACATATTGCATGATCAATATGTACACTCAGTTTCTGAAAGTGACCCTGTGTCCCCCCACTACTACTGGCTATAACCTGCTGTCCTGCTATAGGGGATCAACAGGTATGCTAGCCATAGCTCTCAGGCAATGGTATACAGGTGTTGAGTACACAGTGACCTAGTCAGAGTACGGAAGGGACAGTCAGGGACACATGGACAATGTTTGAACTATGCCTGTGTGACATTCACAGCATGAGAGGAGCAGACTGACAGTACATAATGTGATATGGCAGCTGTATCCACCACTACAGACTGTCACTATTATCTAATACACAATCCAGTTGCATTCGTACATGAGCTGACCATTGCTGGGGGGACTCAGGGGCCAGAGCTGTGATCTCTGTCACAGCAGACAGAGCCAAAAGGGAAGACTGCAGCTGCTGGACAGCTGACTAACAGTGACATGTAATTCCATGAAATTTACCACAGACCTCTTTTGTGGCAATCCCTATTTCCCATGCCTGCATCCCCAAACTGCATTTGATTACGTGGGAAATACTATTACATACCCTGTATAGTGCTGTACTCCTTTATGTGCAGAAATCCTGTGGTACAATGCTAGGATAGTACAGTCTGTCTTCATAAAGAAAGTTACAGACCTGTGTACCATAGGCAGCAGCTTGCCTTTTGTAGGTAATTCTCATGAACAGCTGATTGTCTGTGCCCCAATCTGTGGATCAGAGTTAATTGCATTGATAACAGCTGGGTTGCATTTTCATTAGCCAAAGTCATGGCAACACAGCGCTGTATTTGAGGCCTTCATGTAGGCCTTACTCTTTTCCTGGCCTGTGAGAAGGACATTATTGAGGTGTGAGGACTATAGCATCACAGAGGGTAGGTTGAAATACTGCCCACAGTTTGGATTTATGTAGTATGTACACCATGCCTCTCAACCTGGAAACATCAAAAATCTGGACAAAGGCCTATGTAAAATAGGTACAAACCTGTACACTGATTAACATAAGCTTTGCAAACATAATTATGTAACCCCACCCGCTCTGATGGAATTGTGGGATATCAGCTTTCAATCACAAACTGAAGAACAGACAATCAAAATATGGCCTCAGACCCTGTAGTAAATGCCAACTATTTTTTTAATGTGTAGCAATGATGTTCACTGATAAGGGAGAAGATGATGAACCTTAGGATTTTGTTTTTGGTAACTTGCAGTATGTGGGGTTTGTGGTAAAAGTAAGGCATTTAATGGTAGGCAATATTCTAATCTTAGCAAAAGAACATTACAGTTTGCTAGGACCTCCAAAAGTGATTCTCCATGGCCTACTGATCAGTGGCGTAGCTAGAGTTTGTGTCATCCAAGGCTATCTGAGTTTGTCGCCCTCCCTCCCCACAAACTCATGGTCGAATGGGACCTACCCCCTACAGCCATTCCAGTGTCCCATTACTTGGCTATTTTACTCCATTTACCATAAACACTGTAATGTGCATACTGCTTTACTTCTACAGTAATTATTTGGATTTCATTTATAACTTATATTTTACATTTTATAGAACAAACACTAATAGACATCTGCTAAACAAAACAATACAGTCTCACAATGAAAATAGATTTATCATTAAAACTTCTCTGCCCTTGAAAGCAAACTTACATTCATTGGAACAGCATTGAAATCTGCATTCAAAGAAAACGCATCTGGCCAGTGGTGACTTAAGATTATCTTTGGTCTTGCTACACTGAACTGTCTGTCATTATTTCATAATGTCAATGAGTACTGACTTGCCAGTACGTCAGCACACAGCATAGCTTGTGTGACAAGTGTGCCAAATGTAGATGGTACAGCTGTGAACATTCTGCAAGAGTCTACAGTTGTCATCTCTACCTAATACCCTAGCCCTCACGTACATCCATCAAAATGTATTTGTCTGTGTACTGCTTTGGTGTCTGTATCACATTCCCAAGTACATTGTAATTTGTCCCATTATATGTACAAGCAGTGTGTCACTGGCAAGAATGATATGTTTATGGAAACACCTGTTACTTTTCAAAGCTGAGTGACTTAGTGGGATAATGTCTATGCAGTAATTGATAGGGTACTGAGTTTGAAACTTAGCACGGGCTGAGTATTTTTCAGCTGTGTATCACTGATAAACAGGATAAGTTTATGGAAACACCTGTTAGTCTTCAAAGTTGATTGTCCTAGTGGGCTGATGTACTGTGCTATAGTTGACAGGATCTGAATTGTTTTACTGATAAACAGGATAAGTTTATGGAAACATCTGTTAGTCTTCAAAGTTGAGTGGCCTAGTGGGCTAATGCACTTTGTTAAAACTTCAGCTTGGCCAGCTAAGAACTTGGTTATATTCAACTGGACGTATAAGAGAATTTAAGTACCTTTATCTGCTCTTTTTCTTTAAAAAAATACAGTATTTAATTTGAGTGTTGAAGGAATTTTTAACTGAAGTTATTCTGCTCTTCAGTAACTTGAACTGAAGCTAGTGTTGGCTGAATTTTGTTATTTGCTAGTAATTACAGGTGTGGGGGTAGCCACATTCTTTGATTTCCTGTCCTTGCATATTTAAACTGGTGCATGTGAAATAATTCCTGCTTTAAAACTTCAGCTTGGCCAGCTAAGAACTTGGTTATATTCAACTGGACGTATAAGAGAATTTAAGTACCTTTATCTGCTCTTTTTTAAAAAAAAATACAGTATTTAATTTGAGTGTTGAAGGAATTTTTAACTGAAGTTATTCTGCTCTTCAGTAACTTGAACTGAAGCTAGTGTTGGCTGAATTTTGTTATTTGCTAGTAATTACAGGTGTGGGGTAGCCACATTCTTTGATTTCCTGTCCTTGCATATTTAAACTGGTGCATGTGAAATAATTCCTGCTTTAAAACTTCAGCTTGGCCAGCTAAGAACTTGGTTATATTCAACTGGACGTATAAGAGAATTTAAGTACCTTTATCTGCTCTTTTTAAAAAAAAATACAGTATTTAATTTGAGTGTTGAAGGAATTTTTAACTGAAGTTATTCTGCTCTTCAGTAACTTGAACTGAAGCTAGTGTTGGCTGAATTTTGTTATTTGCTAGTAATTACAGGTGTGAGGGTAGCCACATTCTTTGATTTCCTGTCCTTGCATATTTAAACTGGTGCATGTGAAATAATTCCTGCTTTAAAACTTCAGCTTGGCCAGCTAAGAACTTGGTTATATTCAACTGGACGTATAAGAGAATTTAAGTACCTTTATCTGCTCTTTTTTTAAAAAAATACAGTATTTAATTTGAGTGTTGAAGGAATTTTTAACTGAAGTTATTCTGCTCTTCAGTAACTTGAACTGAAGCTAGTGTTGGCTGAATTTTGTTATTTGCTAGTAATTACAGGTGTGGGGGTAGCCACATTCTTTGATTTCCTGTCCTTGCATATTTAAACTGGTGCATGTGAAATAATTCCTGCTTTAAAACTTCAGCTTGGCCAGCTAAGAACTTGGTTATATTCAACTGGACGTATAAGAGAATTTAAGTACCTTTATCTGCTCTTTTTTTAAAAAATACAGTATTTAATTTGAGTGTTGAAGGAATTTTTAACTGAAGTTATTCTGCTCTTCAGTAACTTGAACTGAAGCTAGTGTTGGCTGAATTTTGTTATTTGCTAGTAATTACAGGTGTGGGGGTAGCCACATTCTTTGATTTCCTGTCCTTGCATATTTAAACTGGTGCATGTGAAATAATTCCTGCTTTAAAACTTCAGCTTGGCCAGCTAAGAACTTGGTTATATTCAACTGGACGTATAAGAGAATTTAAGTACCTTTATCTGCTCTTTTCTTTAAAAAAATACAGTATTTAATTTGAGTGTTGATGGAATTTTTAACTGAAGTTATTCTGCTCTTCAGTAACTTGAACTGAAGCTAGTGTTGGCTGAATTTTGTTATTTGCTAGCAATTACAGGTGTGGGGGTAGCCACATTCTTTGATTTCCTGTCCTTGCATATTTAAACTGGTGCATGTGAAATAATTCCTGCTTTAAAACTTCAGCTTGGCCAGCTAAGAACTTGGTTATATTCAACTGGACATATAAGAGAATTTAAGTACCTTTATCTGCTCTTTTTTAAAAAAAAAATACAGTATTTAATTTGAGTGTTGAAGGAATTTTTAACTGAAGTTATTCTGCTCTTCAGTTAATCTTAGTGGCATTGAAACTGCCCGCCCCTCAGCCTGCCTCTGGGCCCATCTCATTTGCTAACTCAACTGAGTGCAGTGAGATCATATTCTGATTTCAGGCACTCCTACTGTGTACAAAGAGAGCATCTGGGAAATAGAAAAAAAAATTAAGCTTATTTCCTGCCTTTCTTGTTAAGTGGTACAGACTATTTGTAGGCTTCTGTGCCCCCAAGCCCTTCTGTGTTTGAGGGAAGCCTTCTAGCTTGTTTTTTTTTTTCTTATAACTAGCCAGTTTTCTAGTTTCAGCACTCAAATCTGTTTCTTTGATCTCAGCACTTGTTCAGAAAAAAAAAAAAAAAAAATTTCATCTGCTTTTACTGTACTTGTGTTTTTACCTACTTCTTTTTACTTTTGCATTATCTTAAAATACTCAATTGTATTTATTACTGCTTGGTGTAACTCATTCTAAGCCTTTTGGTTTAAACACTTGGGCTTCGGACCAGTTAGTTGTTTTGCACTGAGAGGGTTTGTGGTCTGCACTGTTGTGGCAGAACAGGTAGCTTACATCCTTCTAGGTTGAGAACTGCTGATTGAGGGCTCAGTGTCTGTTATTCTAAAAGTGTATTAATTCTGGTTTAAGCACTTGGGCTTTCAAGCCAGTTATTTTACATTAAGAGGGTTCGTGGTCTGCACTCTTGTGGGAGGAGAGGCTGGACTCTGCCCTTCTGAGCTGGGAATTTCTGGTTAAAGGCTTATAGTGCATGCATATCTGAACTGTTTCTTACTGAAGTTGGTGCGCCTTGTTTGCTGTGGCATAGACTGGATTCGGGCCTGCTGGATCTAGCTTTGTTTGTGTAACTTGAGCACTAATCCAGACATTCTCTAAAGTATTCAATGGTATTTATTACTGCTTGATTGTAACTTGATTAAAGTGTAGCTATCATTCAAGTCTTTTGGATTAAGCACTTGGGCTTCAGACCAGTTGTTTTACATTAGGAAGGTTTGTGGCAAGCACTGTGGTGGCAGGACAGGTAGCTTTCATCCTTCTAAGTTGGGAACTGCTGATTGAGAGCCCAGTGTCCAAGTGTATTAGTTCTGGTTTAGGCACTTGGGCTTCAGGCCAGTTATTTTACATTAAGAAGGTTCGTGGTCTGCACTCTTGTGGGAGAAGAGGCTGGACTCTGCCCTTCTGAGCTGGGAATTTCTGGTTAAAGGTTTATAGTGCCTGAATATTTGAACTGTATCTTACTGAAATTGGTTCACCTTGTTTGCTCTAGCATAGACTAGATCCAGGCCTGCTGAATCTAGCTTTGTTTATATGCTTGTTGTTTGTTTGCTTGTTATTTCCCTGGAAGCTAATTCCACCTAATACGCAACTTCTCAGTGCTTCTGTGGATCACTAGTGATATCTGCATTGCTTACTGTACTTATTTCCTTGTTTCACTTGAAAGAAAGTTACTGTTTGTCGTTTTGCATTTAGTTACTTGTAACACATTGCACTCAAGTTACCTGGCACTTGCTCACTAAAGCAATTATATAAGTCAGCACTAAAAATTAAAAGCACTACACCCTCACTCCCCACTGGCCCTTGTTTTCAATTAAGGAATTCCCAATATTATTCTAGCATGTCCAAAGGTCAGTTGTCAATCTTCTCTCCGGTCCAGCTGGTGAATCTGGGAATCTTGAGGCAATGTTATAACTGCCTCATGTACACAGACAACCCTCTCCTCCTCCCACATAACACAAACACTTGCGAGAGATGCAGCTATTTAGCCAAACTGGAGGCTGAGCTCTCTCAACTCAGGACTGGCAAGACTAGACAGGAGGAGAAGGCAACTACACACACCACAAAACCAGCCTCACATAATGCTACCACTCCGCTGAATCAAACACATAAACACACAAAGACATACTCGGAGGCTCTGAGTAAAAATTTACCTAAACAGCAGAGGCCTCCAAAGCAGACACCCAAACAACTGCTACCTCAAGACACCCCACAAGCAACACATAAACCACAAAAGCAGTGTGCAAAGCAGTCACAGCCCTTAAAGCCAAATACAACACCAAACATACTTGTCATAGGTGACTCCATAGTCAGACACACTGACGTCCCACTCACCAGGCTGAACAAGGAGAGGGTCACAGTAAGCTGCCTATCGGGCGCTAGAATCCGCCACATAACACAAGCACTCTGGTCACTCCACGGCAAGTACAAATGTGACACAGTCATTGTCCATGCTGGTGTGAACGACCTGAGACGTACCTCCCTGGACTACATGAAAAGAGACATAGAGGAGCTCTCTGATTATGTAGCCCAGGCAGGTATGACCCTAACCCTGAGCAGTATCCTTCCTTCACCAAGAATGATGCCACAATATAGAGACAAGATGATCAGCTTTAACAATTGGCTTAATGTCTGGTGTCATTCAAAGGGGATCCAGTGTCTGTCTGCCTGGGATGACATGCTTGACAAGCCATACTGCTTCGCAAGGGACGGCTTGCACCTGTCGCCCCTGGGATTCTGGATATTGGCTAAGGCTCTTGCCACCCCCATAGTGCCTTTTTTAGGCAAGGCTCAAATTCTAAACCTACCACCCTAGAAAACAAAAATGGGAAGAAACTGAGGGTAATGCTGCTCAATGCCAGAAGTCTAAATCTCAAAATGCACGCACTCGAGGCCCTTCTCAGTATGGAGAACATCGATGTCTGTGCTGTAACTGAAACCTGGTTCAAGGCTCCTGAGAGCACCCGGCAGTATTAGGTTTTCTGTCATCTCATGCGTTCCGGCCCCAAAACCCGGACCACACCACAAAAGGAGGGGTGTATCCATATTCATAAAGGATACCCACACCTCCAGGTTGGTGGCAATGCACAAAGCTTCGAAACCATCCAGGTGCAACTAACCATAGGCAAAACTGCTCTACAAATTGTAGCATGCTACAGGCCACCCTCTCAAACTCAGGAACCCCACACAGCCTTCCTGAAGACACTGGAGGGTATAAATGTATCTCCAAACACCATCATATTGGGTGACTTCAACTACCCGAATATAGACTGGGAACATTACTCAAGCCCTAACTTTCTAGCCCAACGGTTCCTGGAGTTCATAAATTCAAATGCCATGGAACAGCTAGTCACTGTTCCCACGAGAGGAGAAAATATACTAGATCTCATTGTCACAAACATGGGGACAAAATGCTCCACACCGGAAGTATATCCCTCATTGGTGAGATCTGATCATAAACTAATCTCACTGGAAATCCACAATCCGCCCCCCCCCCAAACAAAAGACCATAGTGAAGAACTTCTCTAAAGCAAACTTCACACTACTCAAGACTGGTGTGGTATCCTTCAAGGCCCCTGAGCCAGTGGAAACCACAACCCAAGCTGCGGAAGCCCTTACAAATGCCTTCTATGAACACCTCCAGGACTGCATGGATCAGGCAATCCCAAATAAAACCAAGACTCTTTCCAAAAAGGGCAAACGTCCAGTCTGGTGGACCCCAGCCATTAACAAACTTTACAATAAGAGGAGAAAGCTATTACATGATAGAACAAAATCCATAAAAGGGAAGTCACCCCTGATCATTATTAGTAGAAAAATACGAGCACTCATAAAATCAACTAAGGCCAATTTTGAGAGAAAAATTGCCATGGATTCAAAGGACAATCATAAGGCCTTTTTCAGCTATGTTAGGAACCTGGGTGGAAACTCTCAGATATGCTCAGAATTAGTCCAAAATGATACAAAAATCACTGAACCCACAGACATTGGCAACATACTGGCAGACAGGTTCAGTGCAAACTTCACCCCCCTCCCCTAAAGGAGAGATAACTATCCCAGCCGAGTGTAGCCTCCCGGACATCTCAAATGCGCAGGTGAAAGCTGCTCTCTCTAAAGCTAAAAACACAGCATCAATGGGACTGGATGGTGTCCCCGGCTGTGTGCTACACGAGCTAAATGAGGAATTAAACCCGCACATAAGGCAGCTGTTTAATCTCAGCCTTACCACAGGATACGTGCCCAAGGAGTGGCGTACGGCAACTGTTGTCCCACTCCACAAAGGCGGAGCCTCTATGGACCCTGGTAATTACCGCCCCATAAGCTTAACAAGTCTAGTCTGCAAAGCTATGGAGAGGATCATAATGGAGCTCATAAACAAAGATATAGGGGACTTGCAGACATTGGACCCGACCCAGTTTGGCTTTGTCAAGGGAAGATCATGCCTTTTGAACTTGGTCGACTTCTTCGAAACAGTCACCAAGGCCATTGATGAGGGAAAGGCAGTCCATACAGCCTACCTTGACCTTGTAAAGGCTTTCGACACAATACCCCACTCGGGTATTGTAGAAAAACTTACCAGCTTAAATGTAAACCCATATGTCACAAGATGGGTTGCAAACTGGCTTAAGGACAGAACCCACAGGGTTAGAGTTGCTGGCGCTGTGTCAGACTCCAAGCCGGTCACAAGTGGTGTCCCACAGGGCTCGGTCCTTGGCCCCCTATTGTTTGGCATCTACTTCTCAGAAGTACAGGCCAACATAGGAGGACTTTGGCTGACAAAGTTTGCAGACGACTGCAAAGTGGGTGCCATAGTGGAAAGTGCATCAGACACGGATATCCTTCAGAAGGGACTCACGGAAACAGATAGCTGGTGCCAGAGCCATGGCCTGAAGTTAAACGCCAAAAAATGTATAGTCATACCCTTCGAGAAAAACAAGGTAACCCCAAGCTACCATATAGGTGGCAATCCACTAAGCACAGAAGAGGTTATCATGGACCTGGGAACCCAGGTTGACAGTGGCCTTTCTTTTGACACTCACATTGCTAAAGTGGTTAGAAAGACCTTCTACATTGCCCACCTGATCATGAAGGGATTCACATCCAGATCTAGTGAGGTTATTGTTCCCCTGTACTCTTCACTTATCAGACCAATGATCGAGTACAATGCCCCATTCGGGATGTATCTCACCCGACATCTGCAGCAATTGGAGAGACCCCAAAAGTTCCTCACCAAAAGGATAAAGGGACTCCAAAATCTGTCATATGCTGCCAGATTGAAGAAACTCCAGCTCTATTCAGTCGCATACCGTCTGCTCAGAGGTGACATGTGCCTGACATACAAGGCCATGTCCAACCCGGAATTAATGGACATGCTCCACCTCAAAAAATCCAAATCCACCAAAACCACTAGAGCAAGCGACTTAAACCTTAGCACGGATATAAATAGGACGTGCTGGAGGGATATATTTATCACTCAGAGACTCCCTATGCTGTGGAATAAAATCCCGGTCCATGTGAGGCAGAGCACCTCGCTGACTCTGTTCAAGAGAAATCTAGACCTGTGGATGGGAGATCGTAGGTTTACCCCGGGAATCATCTCTGTGTCACTGCTGGACAGAGGCACAACAAACTAATGGGTACAGTATTTTTTCATATAAGGGGTGGCGTAAGCCACAAAAATTTGGGCTAGGCTTATAAATGCCTTAGGGCAGATAGCCTAGTATAAACCTATGAACCTATGAACCTATACCTGGCAGAGGTCTTGGGTTTGAGACTTAGCAGGGTGTCAATTTTGTGCATAACACTATCAAACAGAAAAAAGGTGATTAAAGCAGCTTAAAGCAGGTTTGCATGGGTTTGTGCGATGCATTGTGATGCCAAACAGTGCTTAGTCCCTCTTAAACCCGCACATTTTTCTAAAAAAGAAAAGAAAAAAGGGAAAATAGGAAAATGGTGAAATGGATGCAAGCAGGGGGGAAAACAATATGAAAGGCATGTAGGGATGTGTAGGATGGGTGTAGAAAAGGACCATAGCTCTCCATTTCTTGTACAGGAACAGCTGTGTATGTTGTGGACAATTTGGAATTTGGAGCCTCACATCCCGGATGGAGGGGTGTGGGCGGCATAACTTTGTTGATTAATTGCTGTGATGATTGATTGATGGCAGTGTCAATGTGGGCAAAATGGAGAGGTATGTATGGGGATGCCCTTTTTTTTTTTTTTTTAAGGAGAGTGTGGAATGTTGGGGAAGGGATATAGGTATGTATGGGGAGTTAAGTTGGGTAGGAGGGGTAGCATTTGCAAACAGACAAGACAGACAAAACAACAGACGGGCAGTGTATGACACATGAGAGGAGCAGACACTTTGGACAGGGAGGGTGTTGTGGAATCGAGTGACCAAGTGCCCCCAGATGGTAGCAGTGAAACTCAGCTCCACACCCATAGGCAGTCACAACCTCTTCTTCATGGCCCTGGAGATGGCTGTTCTGGGGACTGTGCATCAGGGTCAGCCTGCCCCTCCAGTTACACTAGTCTTCCCTCAA
Source organism: Protopterus annectens (assembly GCF_019279795.1). NCBI lineage: Eukaryota > Metazoa > Chordata > Ceratodontiformes > Protopteridae > Protopterus > Protopterus annectens. The sequence continues at coordinate 1,449,053,708 of NC_056725.1, read as the reverse complement.
TCTGGTGCAGTTGATTGTCCATGTCACACTGGAAAATCCTGCGCACCATCCCTGGGAGTAGACACTGGGTGGCCACTCCCTCTCTGTGCCTGCATCCAAGGGGGGGACAAGTCCCTTCCCCTGAGGCGATTCCACCCGTAGGTGGTGCAAGACCAGTGGAGGGGGCAGCCAGTGCCAGGGCCTGATGTGGTGGGGTAGGTGGGTCTGCAGGTACCCGCCTACCCACCCGTGCTATGGTTTTGAGGATTTTGTCAAATTGTATAGGTTAGTTATGCATAGATCATTGAAACGTCAGTAATAACAGCATGTATGGGTGTTCCAATTAACCCAGAACAATAAAATTGTGTAACATACAGAACACAACAATAAAAGGGATAACAGTCAATATTGTAACAGCATGCAAGAAACAATTACGGCAAAAGGCCAACAACACTGGTATTCCAACAAGGTATGTTATTATGCAACCATTTTAACAAGTAACAATAATTAAACACAAGGCCCAACATAAGATTTTGAGAACAATATATGTGAAATGGAAACTATTCTCGTAGTATAACAATAATAATATTGTAATGCAGATAAGGGTTGGGGGAGAGAGAGAGAGAGAGACATTTCATTACCAACAGTAAAAGCTTATATTTATTGCAACAGTACTGTTCTATACTCTACAAGTCTGTCCTCACTTTTATGTCTAGAAGTTCCCTATATCTTCTGTAGCATGTATATACCTCACAAGCTATCTACATGGGACAGTATTGGTCAAGCTGTAATACCTACAGATACACTGCTAGAGGGGACTATTACATTTAAGGGGAACATATGTGACTACCAAGGTGTACTGTGCTCTGACATTGCGTGAGTGTGCTACTGACACACTTCGACTGGATTTTAAATCTCTGTCCAAGGGTTTTGGCAACAGTGATCACTGTCTGTGACAGCGTGACACCTGAAAGACATGTATCATGTGTAATACAGTGTTTTACACATATCCTGCCATCCTTGGCAGGCATGGGGTTAGATTATCAGCAGGCATTCACAGACGCACCAGACATATAGCTGAAACAACAAGAAACAGTTTTATTAGTCTTGTTAACTTGGAATAGTACTGTGCTTGTGGATGTTTAATTTAATGCAGTCTTATCACCTTGATGAGCAATGCTGTTTACAAACTAGTACATCTTGAAACACAAATTAGTATACCATTGGAACACCTAGGGCAAACAATTTATTTACTTGTAATTCTTGTGGGGAGAACATATGTTAACAATAGAAAAGTGTTCCTATACATACAGTATTAAGTAGTACTTTTCTGTTTCTATAAATACATATTAGTGCTTGTCCCTGGATTCAAACCCTGGTGTGTGTGTGGAAAAAATGAACAGCATACATTTCATTTAGCAAAATGAGCTACTGAGCCACTGCTTTGTGCTGATTGACTGAAATGTGCCTAGAGATATCCTAGTAACAAATTCTAACCTGGCAATGACGGTAGAATGTCACACAAGACTGCAGTGACACTTGAACACATATGCATGAGATACATGCATGACAGAGATAGTAGGTGAACTGTGTATTACTACTTGGAATGCAGGTGTACACATTTAACCCCTAGTGGATGGGAATATGTGTGATGTGTACAGACCATATTGGGGTGCTGGGTTGGCTAGCTGACCCATATACAGCTGCAGATGTTATATTTGCAGTCTGCAGTTATTACAGTTTCATACTTGCCTGCATCAGCATAAATACATTCAGGAATGTATATAGCTGAAATGCAAAGGTTAACACACTTCAGCCCTGAGGGAAACACAGTATACTACCTTACACATTACTATTCAAGGTTCAGATGTTATAGTGCAGAACATATATCATAATGCAGTATATCTTGTAGTCCAGCTCCACATCTACACTTTAGCAAAACATTTCTTTATCGGCCAGTCTTCAGTCACTTTGTGGTATTATACCCATGTTTACTTCACAACAATTGTAATACACAATTTTTTGACCAACAGCCCAAAAATACACACAGCATTTGGCACAACAAACCTTTATTGAAGGTGACATGAAACAGTTAACAGTCTTTTTATTATTGAACACTTTACATAATGCAGGCATTGACTGACAGCTTGTTATTCCACACTGTGTGCATTACTAACTTTATTTCCTTAACAATTCTGAATGCAGGTATATTTTATTTCCAGAAAGTTATGAATGCAGATGATTTATTCCCTTCACATTATGAATCCAGTTGTACTTTATTACCAGAACATTATTATTAATACAGTATACACTTGCTATTTCTTAACATTATTAATGCAGTAGTAAATTGCTTTCTTTAACATTATCAGGTTTCATGCTTTCATGTACATTGAACTGTACCTGGTATTACTCACTTATATCAGTCCAGGTCTATGAACACATTCATTGCAGTACACTCAAAACAGAATATACTTACTGACAGTTTCAACTGTACTTTTTTTTTAATTATATTACTATATATTGTAGGATATATCTGTACTCACCACACTTTTGGCACAACCTGGCCAGGTGCCCTCCATGGACCTCCAGGTTGCAAGCTCTCTCCTCTGCAGCTGTAGGGAGATAAACACACCATTATGCATACCTGTCTATCAGATATTCATATTACACTTTGATAAATCGATGCTTCCTATATTTACAAACTTGTGGGACATTTTCATCCTGAGCATCTTGGATCCAGTGGGCCAAGAGCTCCCTCTTCCTATGCTTCAGGTCATTGTAGGGGTGATGCACCTGCTCACCAGTGTGGGTGATGCTAGTTGTAGTGGTGAGGTTGTGTTCCAGCTGGTCCCAGGCCTCAGATTTGTATTCATATCCCTGGTAATGGCACTGCAGCAACCAGTTGTCATGGTCTTTTATGAGGAGCCCAACCATGACCTTGGACTCCAACATTACTCACCGCTGTGCCTGGAAGCATGCACCCTCTCCAGCTCCAGCCATAGCTCCTGCATGGATCAAACTCCAACAGGTTCTGGCTGTATTTCCACCTATTCAGCTTAAATAAGGTTGTTTTCCCATCCTTTGCCACCACTGGACCATTTTTAAAAATGCTAAGTGAAGTACCATCCAAACCTGCTAAGCTTAGCTGAAGAACTGCATGTTGCTGAGTACTGCTAAAACAGGTCCTGTTTAAGCATTGCTTGGCTTGGCTTAGCAATGCTTAGCAGAGCTTAGCTACAGCCAAACCAGATATATATTTTTAAATAAACATAAAAATATTGAAAGTAAGTGTTCATTAATGGTATCTCCTAACCTTATACATTTAACTGTATTATCTTGGAATGTGACTTTAATGTATTGGAAACTTGTGTGTAACTGGGGCTTTTATCCTTGGGTCTCCACTTTAAATGTGCTTCTGGACCAGCTGGAATAACCCGGTAAAAAAAATTTAATATATACATAATAAAAAATAAAACATTTTTATTATATTTTGCAATCACAGGTAAAAGCTAAATGGCCTGCATTTGAACCATGCACCTACTGCACACAAGGCCATGACTCTAACCATACAGCTACCAAGGAACAGTGACAATAGCTGTACATTTCTATAGAGCTTTCAGTTACGTCTAAGCACTGCTGAACACTGCAGCACACCTTACAAACACAGTTAGCTATGCTTAACCTTTTCTAAATAACTAAATGCATCTGGTTTCTATTTTTAGATCTCTGGCACATCTCTATTGCTAAGCCCCGTGCCTCACCATGCAAACACACAAAAAAAAATGTAAACATCTGTCACTTTATTATTTAAGTGCATCTGGCACTTTCACAATACAGGGGGTGTGTTACTTATCGTTGGACACTGTAACACACCCCCTACACCGATTCTTACACAGCTGTCTCTCAGCAGCGTCCCTTTGATAATATGCAAGGCACGCTGCCGAGGGGGATCTGCAGATATGGCCACAGTACACTCTGTGTAGGACTTAAACTCTACATGGGTAGGAATAGTGTATTAAATCTGGGGACAACACTTACACACACACACACACACACACACACACACACACACACACACACACACACACACAAACTACCTACTCCAACCTACTCCTAACACTTCCCAAACAATTAAAAAAATCAAACATTTCTAACCAAAACCCTTAAAAAGCAAGCCTACCTATTTCTAGAAATAAACACGTCAGCCACCATATCTAAACAAAAGAATACACTACACCTTAAAGAGAAAGCAACCCCAAAACAGAAACACCAGACAACTACTACTGCAGATTCAATAACATAACATTCATGTAAATGCAGTTTTGAATAAATGCATTTCTGACACTTTCATTTTGAGATACTGAAATCTGATATTTCAGTATTTTGAGATTTGAATGTGGACCCATAAGCAAGGCAGAAAAACATAGAAGATATGCAGATAAATATAAAGGAAAAGTAGAAAATAAGCAATTTATTGATACCCAATAAAGTTTTATAGAGAATTAAGAAACAAAGTAAAAAGAATTGAAACACCAGCAAAAAAGAAGAAATAGACACATTTTGGAGAAATATCTATGAAGACCCTGTGGAACATACCAAAGAGGCAGAATGGAGAGAAGACCTGAAAGAAACAGTAAGAAGTTCAAATGTACAGGATATGAAATGGCATGAAGTGACAGCCATAGAAAGTGAAACAAAATTAATAAATGCTCGTAAATGGAAAGCCCCATGTCCAGATGCAGTATCTAACTCCTGAATAAAAGTATTAACATCTTTACACGAAGACTTATTCCTAAGAGAGAACTACTTATATGCACACACTAAATAGACATCAATCTATTTAACAACAGAAAAAAATGATACTATCCCTTAAGAATGACCATGCAACCTATACTAAAACTATAGACCAATAACTTGCCTTCTGATGATGTGTAAACTATATACTGGAGTTTATGTTGACAGAGTTTATAGTCATTTAGAAGAAAACTCAATCATGGCAAAAGAACAAAGGGGTAAAAAAGAAAGCCATATGGATCAAAGGATCATTTGGTTTTAAAATAAAGCCATAATAGAGAATTGTAAAAATGGGAATCATCTAAGTATGACATGGAGAGAGTACAAAAAAAAACATTTGACAATATTCTACATTCATAGATAAAGAAGTGCTTACAGATGTTAGCTTTACTAACTATCCCCTTACCCTAACCCGTGCCCTAACCCTAAGGTTTGTGACTATCACACCATAGTGGAGGTCATAGCTTGTTTTTTATGTCTTCCACTGTGCTGCAGTGTTTTTGGTGGTGTACTTACGCAAAAGTTCACTTTCGTTAAAGTGAACTTTCGCAGAAGTGAGGCTTCCTATAACAAGTTCGAAGTAGTGAACTTTCATTCTTGTAATAGGAATATGCCAAAAATATATAAGGAAAAGGATCAGATGAGATGGCAAGAAATGTGGAAAAGGTATAAATATAGTTGCAAGCACAGAAAATTCATGGAACAATCTCATGTTGATCAGGATTTGAAACAGGAATGGTTAAGGAGAGGTGAATTTAAACCAAAAGATGAAATACTAATATTTTTTCCCAAACACCCTTATTGAATTATCACTTGTGACATAGGCAAATTTACATTCACATAAAAGTAGTCACACTATAATTAACATAACAAACATTTTACTTCACATATATTGCTATATATGATATAACCTAAGCAACATTACATGCATTATTCTATTCATGCTTTTTTTAAACAAGAAACATCTTTATTAAACCATCACTTACTACATAGACAATCTGGTGGTCAAGGATAGTGGACTATGTACAAACTGGTTTACAAAGTCCATTGAACATGTGGGAGAAACAGACAAATGCAGTTCTGTAAAAGAGAATTGGAAACAGTAACACATCTTGTTGCTGGGTATGATACACTAATGGTAGAGGGCCTATATACTGAAAGACATAATAATGCAACAATACTGTTGCTTTGGGGATTGTGCAAAGAGTACAATATTAAAGTTGCTGAGAATCATTGGAGACATGACCCACAAAGAATTATAGAAAATAATGAAGTTTATATCCCATGGGATTGATCATTATCAATAGTTCAAAACATAGACACAAGAAAACTAGATATAGTAGTCCAGGAAAAGAAGACAAAAGTAGCCTGGATTGTTGAAATTGCTACACCCAGTTATTACAGTGTCTTATGTACAGAAATACACAACGTTAAAAAATACCAGGATATTCAGACAGAAATGAGGAGAATGTGGAAGGATATCCAGACAATACGAATAGTAGCAGGAGCAATGGGTCTCATAAAAAAGAATTTAGAGTCATATTTACATATTCTACCGATACATGTAATTCTGAATGAATTGCTGGAGGCATCATTTCTGGTCACATTGTGGGTGCTGCAAAGAGCACTTTTGGCTAACATCAAAGACGGAAATAATACTAATTTCATGAAATGTAATCATACTTTATATTACAAATGGGGTCCATTCCCATCATGGTATTAGAAACACAAAAGACTTGGCAAAAGTAAAGACTAGTACCAATATTTCCTTTCATACAAGTTGAAATAAAAGAAGTGTATCTTCCTTCATCTTGGTATACTTTTGTATGTGTGGTCAGCTTGTCTGTTTGGATTAGGAAGGTTTTATCTGGAATCTGACCTTACACTTTCACTGTAGGATTTACTTGCAGCTGTTATGGTTTGCATACCTAGCTTCCAATTTTATGTAACATTGTGAATTTTATTCAGGCCAGGAAAGAATCCATAGAAACACATAAAAATTTTGCAGTTGAAAGGAAATTTTAACTTTCTTTCATTTCAATCTTTCTAAGCAATACATATTTACTGTTACAGATGGATGCAGTACATATAATGCAGAACAATAATGTGTTCTTTGAAAATGTTCTGCTTAATAACTTAGATCATATAAGGAAATTGTTTAAAAATACATACAAAAGTAATGCAAATCTCTCAGTAAACCATGTGCCGGTCATTAACTTGACACTGCAACCTCTACCCCCCTCCTCCAGCCCCCACTCTTACTAGGGTGTGGTGCCTGAATGAGTTCAGCCATCTTGTATGTGCATGCAATATTGTTGAAGAAATTACTATCTTATACAATTATCATAGTAATAGGTATTTTCTGGTCTACATAGAAACAATCCCTTCCTTACAAAAATGATCTGCATGTAGCTCAATTACTAAAGAAGGCAACATATATCATAAATGAAATTATGTGACAATGCATTTTTTTTGTTTGTGTATAAATAAATGCATTTATGTACATTGAAAAAAATAATTGTAAGTTTACTCATGCAGATGTACAGATGTACATCAGAATTCTACATATATATATATATATATATATATATATATATTTAAGGAGAGAGAGATAGAGAGAGATACTTATATATATTTTTCCTCACATACATTTGCATTTATCTACAAAATTAAGTTATCACACAAACACTCCATATTTGTATATAGATAGAGATATGCATGCAGATGGATTTATGCTTTCTTTTGCATTTTATTTTAACATTTAGATACATATTTGCAGTTACACATATTTCTTCTAGCAAATAACTTCATTTATGCAAACTTGCTACAGCTTATTTTATTAAATCAGTGTTCACTATGACCAAAAAATAAAAAAAAGAAATACTATAGAATTCTTGGCATCTAACCACTCAGCCATCTGGTCAGATCTGCACATCTGTTGGTCATCATAGCTGTGTCTGCACTGGGAGCCAGAGTGGGTGATCCCTGTCAGGGACAACAGGTGCTCCTACTAGACATCAGTCTTTTCCTAGTCAGACCTCAAACAAACGCCAGGGTCTTCTACAGGTATAAATCACTCAGAATCAAGAGCATAATTTTGGAGTCCTAGTCAGGCATGCTTGAAGCACTACCTCATGCCTTAACACGATGCTTTCATTTGAAATGCCAGTACCAGAATGAAAAAAAGCATCAGCAGGGTTGTGGTTCACAGTTTTAGAACCATTACCTCTAGTATGTGCCATCATCCTAACCAAACTTAGTTAACCAGTAGGGGCATTAGACCTGGCACTATTACTGGCACGTTTGGTTTAGCCAATAATAATTTGATACCCACATTTCTTTAAGGGATGCATCCACATTTCATTTATATGATGGATAAAAGTCAATAATTAAATCATATTTTTTTTTATTTTACTTAAAACTTCCACAGGTGCTGTTCCTTGCTTTTGCTACCCTTTTTCAAAAATTACACCTAAATGTAATGATAGAATAATTTATTTATACAGTCCTTATGCAGCACAGCATTAGTAGTAATGTTTTTTTTTTTTTGGAGGGGTGGAGTGGCTTTTTTGCAGAATAATTATCCCTACATATGTCAGTACCAACTTTTAGTAAATGTTAACCTGCTTTGAGGTAACAAGGTGTGCCAGATGATATTAGATGAGCAGGCAAAACTCCTACACAGTTGTGAAAACTCATAAACATAACTCCATCTGCCTTTTCTAAATGTAATTAGCTTACAGAATACTTGAGATTATTCACACATCCCTGTGACATTCTAGGGATTACTGGGGACTGCTGCAGACTCCAACACTATCCGCAGCATGTTGATGTGAACCCAAGGATGCCTTCCCTATGAGCTGAGGCCTAGTTATGTGGATAAGTTGCCTTACATGTTCGTGTATTACTGCAGCTCATGGAGGTAAGCATAAAAAGATCTAATTTTCATAAAAAAAAGTGTACTTGATCCTGAACTTACATGAACTTGCTTGCAGTTACTCGAGTAAGGTAGCAGATGGCTTAGGAAATTGCAGACTTTTGAAATCAAGCCGTGAGTAATAGAAATATTACAGACTAATATGAAAAAGTTCAAAACAATGTTTGATTACTGAATTTACATAAATAAATATTTGCTTTACTGATATGCATGGCATATTACAATGGCTTAACTAAATACTGTAAAACTGTCATTTGGAAATGGAAATTCATTAGAGTCTTTTAACACCAGATGAGGAATGCCTCCTCTCCATTTGTGGGGGTGAGTATGACACAGAAGATGATGGGACACACTAGGAGGTCATCAGCAGCAGAATAGCTGCTGAAGAAGGTTATGATGACAACATAGTTACATTTATGAGGCAGCCTGAGGAAAGTGGCTTTTCATATATTCATAGGGTGTTTTCAATAATTGCATTTTCTTGGGTAACACCCATAACTGAAGCTTACAATTTACATGTTTTTTTTTTTTTTATTGACAATGGGTATCCATCTAGTTGGTGGTGCTTTGTATCATTAGTTATATGGCATTTGTGTTTTTCACTATTGTTATAATAAGCTGTGCCTAGTTCACATTATATTTCAACATTCATATTATTTGAACTGATGTCTTTAGCATTTTTAACATATTAGGTAGATGGCTTATTTCTATCCAAAATTGATAATCTGGGGAACTGGGTGTCTTATAGTTGGCAACAATACATTTATGCCTTTATTTTGTTACTAGGGCTCATACAAGATATACAAATCACGATTGTGTTTAACACCAGGTGTGACATTTCTTTATAGCAATTCAAGTAATAGGTGTTGTTTCCACCTTCTTTGATATGGCGGTGGTGTGAGTCCTTATTAATATGATTTTTGATGGCATATTCACTGGTTTCCTATACATCCTAGTCACGCCTTGCTTTTATGTTCTTTTCTTGTTTTAATAGTAAGCTCAGCATTAATGTCAATATTGGTCCCATTAAGTTTTTTTTTTTTTTTGGGATCAATAGTGGACAATCTTGCTGTTAGATATTTGTTAATATCAAACCATTTATATATGGTCACTGATGACTGTCACTTTTGCTTGGCCTCACTTTTTTGAACTGCTACATCGGGAGTGTTTTATTGTTGTATGACTCTAGAGCATCAGAATCAATCTCTACACATTTTTCTATTATTTTTTAGATTTTCATTCCATATTAGTTTGACCTATTGTACACTTGGCCTAATACTACAATACTTAACACAAATTGTGCATTAATTAGAATTTTTTTATACATTTCCACATTACGGGCCTTTCAATCTATTTAAGATTATCATTAGTAAGATTTTTGATCTCGTTTTTTCAGCCTGTTTTCAAATTTTACTCCAACTATCATTTTGAGTAAAAAGCCATATGATGCTTTGGACCTAAGGCTTATTGGTTCAGACAGGACCGGCAATAGACCCAATCCAGGTGAATAGTCCCTTTGGGAATATTTTCACATTTACTTATGTCAGCTGTAACATTATATTGGTCTGCTGCTTATTGATCCTATGCTGAACCGGCTCAGGTCTATTTAACTTTGGTATTATTTTGGACAGCGGTCTTTATTAATATATTTAAACATGGAATTGCATCATTTAATAAATGGGCTGTCCTCTGACAGAGACGATCTTTCTGTTTTTGGAATTGGTCCCCTTGGTGAAAAGTTGGATGACCTTGGCAACACAAGCCTTGATGAAAATTGTGCAAGCATTTTTTCAAATCTTAACAAACATATGAGATCTTTGAGAAATAACGTTTGGCATTACAAACTTTTTTGTGCATATTTACTCAAAGGCATCACTCCACGATGTTCTGATGCACTCCAACCATTGGTTAATTCCCCTGATGATCTTCTATTGAAACAATGGAATGAAATTCAACAAGAGACAGCCCTGAAATTTGTTGAAATACTAGCAAATTTCCATAATCGAGTCATTGAACAAGAAATTAAATCCATTTTTTTCTCTTAGTGATAAGGCCAAGCAATTTGAGGGTCAGACCATATATACAAATAGTATCAAGAACATAAGCAAGAAACTTATGACATTGGAATCACAGCTTAAGGATAGGAAAAAGAAAAAGTTCCAAAGGGATTTAGATGATTATACCAGAGGGCATCCTTTCAATTTTACAAACAAAAACAAACATGTACGATTTTCTCCTTTGATTCGTACCTATCCCAAGAGGAAACGGACTAAATCTATCCTTAAGAAAGGCACACATAACTATACTGACACTTCAGCTGATGAATATTCATCCTCATGTTTTGACACTGATTTAGGGGATGCCACAGGCTCACCAGTATCCAAGAGAAGAAATTCTGTCACCTCACAGGATTTACACGTAGGAGGAGGGGGGGCAGGAAACATAAAAGATGTGGACAACATGGAAACGCTATTAGAGATGTTTGTGACCAAACAACCACTGTAAACATTACTAATATTTCATCACATGTCATCTCCTCCTCTGAAATTGACATTCTTAAGAAAGGATTATCATTCATCCCTGTTTTTTTGTTTCTGAAGAAAGTTTTTTTTCAAGATATTGTTTCATTCTGTAGAAATCTTAACCTTAAACTATTTTTTCAGGAACAAGAACCAAAGATCTCTGATGAATTTAAATACCATAGGTGTTCGTTCTTGCCACCTATGAATCACCAAGATTCCATGTTTCAACAAGCCATTATCAAAGATCTACATTTTCAGTTTAGATCTATTCCACCATTACCTAATAATGTATCCAAAATTTGCATGGAAAATATCAACACATTGGCAAACAATCACAATCTAGTCATAATTGGTGCTGACAAAGGTGGTTCTATAGTGATTCAGGATATATCACAATATGATCATGAAGCACTGAACCAATTATCCAACGCACACTATTTCTCAGAACTCACCATTGATCCAACACCAGTATTCAAGGAACAGATTGATTCTTTCCTTAGTTTAGCTGTTGCAGAAGGTATCATCACTCAAAACTCACAGCATCAACTCACCATTGCCAACCCTTGTCCACAATACATTTATTTCCTACCTAAAATCCACAAGGACCTTCAACACCCACCCAGCAGACCCATTGTTTTAGGTAGAAATTCATTAACAGAACCATTATCTCTATTCCTTACCAAATTTCTTAAGCCTCTTTTACAATGTGTCCATTCTAGAATTCAAGATACCACAAAATTTTTACAGATTATCTCTGATACACAGCTTGAGCCCGACTGGTTACTTTGCACATTGGATGTAAAATCATTATATACCAACATACCACATTGGGCTGGCCTAGAGGCGTTGGAATACTGGCTCATCAAAACTGAAATATACAAGCCAGGTTTCAACACCCTTTTGTTGTGTTTAACAGAACATGTTTTGACAAAAATGTGTTTTTTTTGCAAAGACAAATGCTATTTACAAACCAAGGGGACAGCTATGGGTGCATCTTTTGCACCCATATATGTCTATTTGTTCATGGCATACTTTGAAGAACAGGTTATTTACGACAACTCTCATAACATTTACATGGTTGAAATGGACATTTGGCGCAGATATTTGGATGACTGCTGGTTGGTATGGAGAGCGAATAAAGAATTCCTTTCAGAATTTGTTTCTTATTTGAATGAAAATAAATGGGGGACTGAATTTTCTGTCAGCTATGATAGAGATAAAATTATCTTCTTAGATGTATTGGTTTGCCGTGCATCTGATCATACACTGACTACGGAAATTCATTGTAAATTCCCCCAAAAGAATTCACTTCTCCATGCAACCAGCTTTCATCTTCCTCACCTCTGCAAAAACATTCCCAAATCACAGTTCATGCACATTAAATGCATTTGTCCTGATCAGCACACTTATAGACACTTCAGAGATGATTTAGTACATCGATTCCATGACAGTGGGTACAAAATGGGTCAACTATTACATACCAAACACACAGTTGACCAGATGGAATGCACTGAATTGATTCATTACAAAACTAGACACAAGTCACCTTCAGTAACACCCAGATTTATCACCACATATGGTCGGAATACCAACATATTGATGCTAATTGTTCAACATAATTGAAACATATTAACATGTGAACCTAGACTTCAGGACATTCTTGGAGACAGATGTTCATTTTCCTTTCAGAAAGGCAAAAATCTATCTGCCTTTTTTAATCACTTTAAACATCTTGAGAAGAAAGGTACCAAAAGTATCCAGACCACATTATCAGGGGCTCCATTAATTGGTTGCTTCCCTTGTGGACACTGTATCTATTGTAACATCATACTCAAAACCACCAGTTTCAGCAGTCAAAACACCCCTCAAGTATTCAATATAACATTTTTTGCTAACTGTTCCTCAGATTTGGTCATTAATTTCCCAAATGCACATGTCCTGCATTCTATATTTGCCAAACCTCCAGACCCTTGAAGCTTCGAATCTCTGAACACTTTAGTGATATCAGACACGAGAGACACCAATGCTTTATATAAACATTCTTTGGTACATCCAAAGGCTACTTTTAGTTTTACCATTATTGATAAAATTAGAAGATCCAGGCATAACAAATCAGGTTGGCATAATTTATTAAATTCAATGGAGAAAAAATGGATTATTAAACTTTGGTGGGCTCTTTAAGCCAGGTCTGACTGAGCATATGTAATTAAGCACATGACTCACTTGAGTATTTAAATACAGTTTTTTTTTTGTTGTTTTTTAAACGCTGAAGAAGGCTTTGTTAAATATTTGCCGAAACCGGTCTGTTTTTCAAGAACCTCAATCAATAAATTTATTTTTAAGGTGCCTTGTATGCTGGTCCTGTTTTCTTTTTGTTTGAATCCTTCATCAAATCCTCTAAAGCTAGCTATGAAAACAGAATTGCAGAAGATAGTAAAAACAACCATAAGGCCTTCTATAGTTATGTAAAGAATCTCCACAGCAATACGAAGATTTGCTCCTAGCTACTGCACAATGGTACCTCCTATACTGAGCCAACAGATATTGCCAATATACTGTCTGACAGATTCAGTGCCAACTTTACCCCTCTTCCTGCCAGAAAGGATCAATCACAATACCAGTAGATTGCTAGGCACCCAGTATTACTGCTGCACAGGTTAAAACAGCACTGTCCAAGGCCAAGAATACAGCTTATATGGGACCTGATAATATCCCAGGCTGTGTTCTACATGATCTACAGAGTGAAATGGCACCTTGTCTTTATGCCTTGTTCAATCACAGCCTCACCTCAGGCTTTGTCCCTACAAAATGGCGCACTGCTACAGTCATCCCTCTCCACAAAGGAGGAGTGACTACAGACCCTGGGAACTATCGCCCCTTAGCCTGATGAGTCTGATATGCAAAGCTATGGAATGCATCATCATGGACCTAATAAACAAGGATATAGGGACTCTCCAAACTCTGGATCTCACACAGTTTGGTTTTGTGAAGGATAGATCATGCCTGCTCAACCTGGTCAACTTCTTTGAGTTAGTTACCAGAGCTGTGGATGAAGACAAGGTGGTTCATACAGCCTACCTTGATCTGGCCAAGGCCTTTGATGCCATTCCCCACTCAGGAATCAGAAAAAATCACTAAGCTAGGCATGAAACCAACTATTACTAGGTAGGTTGCAAACTGGCACACAGAACCCACAGTGTGAAAGTAGCTGACTCTAAGTCAGACTGCTGCCGAGTCACGAGTGGAGTCCCACATGGATTGATACTGGGTCCTCTCCTGTTTGGTATCTACTTATCTGAAGTCCAGGCCAACATGAAGGGACTCTGACTGACAAAGTTTGGAGAAGATTGCAAGTTGGGACCTATTATTAACTCCCCAAGTGATGTTGACATCCAACAGAAAGATCTCACTGAGACCAACAACTGGTTTCAGAATCATGGCCTTAAGCTCAATGCCAAAAAATGTGTCCTCATCCCCTTTGGGAAAAAAAACAGTTCCCATGAATTACCACATTGATGGTAGTCCACTGAACACAGAAGGTGTTATAAGAGATCTGGGAACACAGATTGAGAGCAATCTCCCTTTTGACCACCACATTGCCGCTGTGGTCAGAAAGTCTTATGGGGCACATCTCATTACTAAAGGTTTTGCATCCAGGAAGAAAGAGGTCATTGCCTCCCTCTACTCTTCCCTCATTAGGCCAATCATCTAGTGCAATGCCCCATTTGGAATGTACATCAATAGATAACGCCAACAACTGGAGAGGCTGCAAATTTACCTCACAAAGAGGATCCCAGGACTTAAACACATGTCCTACATGGACAGACTCAAAAAACTCTAACTATTCTCTGTCTCATATCACCTACTTAGAGATGATCTCTGCTTGACTTACAAAACCATGTCTGACCCAGCAGTGTTAGAAATGCTACATCTAAAGAAATCCCAATCCCTCCACACCACATGCTCCAGAGACCGGAACCTCATTACCGCAATCAACAGAACATGCTGGAGAGACAGGTTCATAACCCAGAGACTGCCATGAGTTCCCATACATGTCAAACAGAGCATCTCACTGGCCCTCTTCAAGAGAAATCCTGATGAGTGGATGGGAAATAGAAAATTCACCCTGGGGATCACTCCAGTGGCTCTACTCGACAGACACAGTGGGAACTAAGGTCGGGTGGCACGATGCCATAGAAATCTTTTGGGCTAGGCTTGTAAAGGCTCCAGGGCCATTAGCTTAGTACACACCTATGAACCTCTAACAATGTAAAGATGAGAAGGAATGTCTGTTTAACAGTGACAGTAAACCATGCAACACACATCATAGCTCACAGATATCACTGCATGCATCAGTTATATTCTATGCATTTGTTACAAGAAAGGAAATATTAATGTGAATGTCATAGTCCATTGATCTGGGCTAGACACCACTTCTTTACCTGCATGGTCATATGCCTTAGTTGAGACTGTTGCATGAGGTCCCTTGCTATGATGCTGCTGCTTTAAATTAGTCATATTTGGGGTGGAACTGGATGGCATAGGTCACTTTACCACCAGACTGGTGCATGATCATGTTGGGCACAATGCAACATGCAGTAAATATCCTACATATAGTAGTAGGTTCATACTGAAGGTCACCTTCAAATTTATCTAGAGATCTAACATGTCACTTGAAGAGACCTATGACCCTGTCAATGGTAATAGGTCTGGGACAGGGCTGTGTTGTAGGTTTGTTCTGCAGCCCCTTTTGTATTTCTCACTGGTGTCATGATCCATGACTGCAGTGACTATGCTGCATCATCTAAAAGAAAAAGAGAGAAGGAGAAACAGGAGTGGGGGGGGGGGCAAGTAGAAGTGATTTAGTATTCATCAGTACGTTTTACTACAAATAACTTCTTAAATAATAGAACGAGAAAAAAAGAAAAAGCATTTTTTTCACTTACTAACAGGATGACTACTGGGCATCCTACCATTTAGGAAGAGGTGGTTTAGTGAGCTTGTATTCCAGATATGGGAATCAGGTGCACTGCCAGGATGCTCGGCAGAGATCTTGGTGATGCACCCCTGTCCATCACACACTATCTGGAAATTGATGGAATGGTAGTCCTTCCTGTTGTAGCTTTGCTCCCTGGTAGATCAGAGGGGGAAATTATTGTAACATGGGTATAATCTAACACACAGAGTACCGCAGGGAAATATGCCAACCTATAAAAAGCATGCATAAACCTGGGTCTGTCCTCAGGTGGCAACAGTGATAGATGCACCAATACAAACATGCCAAGAGTACAGCCAGGAACTGTCACTCGAGGTAGAAGGCCATGAAAGACCCAGTTTGTTCCCAGTCTGTCCCTGCAATGTCTCAGTGGTAAGTATAGTGAGGGCTACACATACTTTTGTATCCACAGGGATAGAAAGGTCATACAGGCCCCCAGTACTCCTGTGAGGTCATACATTCCCATTAAGACCCTTACAATATCTCTGTCCACTCCAAATCTGTCAATTATCTCCTGATTGTCAAAATTATACCAGTCTCTGCCTATATCTTTACCTTCTTTGCCTGTGAGTGCCAGTGGGCGTAAGCTGTTTTGGTCAACCAAGGCAAGCAGCTCATACTAGTAAATAGCTAGACTAGTAGCAAATTACAGCATTATCACAGATTGCAAAGCAGATAGACTAGGCATGATTCTGCCTTTTATAACAAATCTGTGAGCAGCACAGAAAAGCACAAAACCTTGACCATAAATCTCAATAAGCTGGAGAATGCTCATTACCAAATACCATTTTATATAATTTCTCATTTATATCTCATTATTTGTTCATTTGCATATGCTTATTCATGAGCATCATGTGATTGCATACGTGGCCTCTATAAATTGCACCTTTACCAGTGGTGGCTGGTGACTTCAAATCAAAGGGGGGCTGCAGGAGACAGCTGAATGGGTGGGGGTCAATGGGAAGGGGTGTGGCCAACTAGAAAGGGGAGGAGCTATGCTTAAAACCAAAAAAAAAACGAACTTTAATTAAATACGCTGCCCTGGGTGCCAAACCGTCATTATGAGAGTCCAATCAAGACAAAATGAAGTGTAGAAGAATAAAAATAGTTCAGTGCATTGGCTGCATGACAGCTTACTTAATATCTAGATGGAAACAAAAAGGTTGTGAGGCATTAAAAAATAAATTACTTTTTAAATACATTACTGGAATGCCAGTCAAAATCAAGCATAAGAAAAACAAGCAGCACTCAACTCAAACCACTTCTTGCACTGCATTTCTAATTATAATTTATATTCAACTTTATTAAAGTACCAAGTAACACACTGAAAGTAGAAATCTCGGTGATGCCCCCACTTGTAAAAATGTTTCTTATCCAAAAAAGACCTGCTGCCTGACAACTATCTACTTGTTTCATGGGGAAAAAACATAATCAAAGTAAAAAATGAAAAGCAAAGAAGAAACAAGCTCAAGATACATTGCTTAAAGGATTACTGTACAGGTTATGGACCACACATGATTGGCATTCTGTTTAGTTTAAGGGTAAAGCCTGCAGAGAAGACTGGAACTCTCCAACAAGTGTAATGAGCTTCTTAAAATGTAATTCTGTCCTTAATTACAAATGCTGTCATATGCATTTCAATACCCAAGGCTTATACATTATCTAGTTAAGTATTCTCTGCATGGCAACAACAGAAAGCTTTTCAATGTTGGCAGTTCTTTAACAGTATGCTTATTAAAGCTTACTTGCATCTTACAATCTCAGACAAGCTTACCTGATTGTCATTAAAGCATTGCTACTTAAACACAGAGCAACAGGCACTCTGAGTAATAAGCATAAATCAACAGTACAAAAATATGAGAAACCAGACCATTCTGCAAACTCAAGGACAGATGAAAAGCCACTGTAGTACTTGTGTCTACCTTGGATGGGGGGATACTCTGCACAGCTACACTGCATAACTACTCCATGCCTTGCTTGGACACATCCAGAGTCACTATATGGGGGAGTTGGGTGCAACAAGTATGTCACGATTTGAAATGTCTCTGGCTGACTGTGATGGCCCTGACACATTTGTCATACCTCTAAACCTCAGAGCAAGAAATCTGGACAAAGCCATACATAGAAGTGGGACAAAGTCCCAAAAATAAGCACAATTTTTAAATATTGCTCTTATAAACTTAGAAAGATAATAGAATAGCTCTTGCATTAGTATGAATTTTCTGAAGGGTATGAAATCTGAAACTCAAATGTCTGTCATTATTTTCTAACTTCAGTCTTTAATGATTTGTCACTAATTTGCCAAAAAAAACCCCCAAAATTTTATGAAAAATGGACCAAAAATGTGATGCAAAAATATAAAATAGCCACACAATACAGCTGGGAACCTGTCAAAGAAGGGACACTTTAATATTAGTACTGCTTACTTGAGCATCTGACAAAATAAAAGGATCTACATGCATTTCTGAAATAAAAGTAATCTATAACTGATTATTACAGCTATTTCTTAATTGTAAACCCTCTATGTTTTCTTCCAAAATTGCTATTTTGTGGAGAGATTATTAGGGGTAAGAGCAACATTTTGAGCCAAAATCGGGGACAGTTGAGAGGTTTGGCTATGCCTAATTCTATGAAGCAATTTATTTGCATGTACCTCTCAACCTGTTAATGCAATAAATCTGGATAAGGCCAAATATATTGGGGGAACATATAAACAGTACTAAAAATTGCTCTTGTATAAACTGAGATAGTTGATAGAATAACATATCTTACTTTAGCATGCATTTTTCTGAAGGTTATGAAGCCTGAAACTCAGTGTGTCATTATTTAGTGACTTAATTCCTAAATGATTTGCCGGAAAACCACAAATTTTATGAGGAACAAACCAAAAATAAGAAGCAAAAATCTATTCATTCTTTGAAAATCTGGACAGTTGGGAGGTATAGTTCAGCTGGGGCTGAGTTTGCTGCCCTTCCCTCTCACAAAATCATGGTCGAATGGAGCCTCTCTCCTGCAGCCATTCCAATGATCCATTACTTGGCTATTTCACTCCATTTACCATAAACACTAATGTGCATACTGCTTTACTTCTATGATGATTTGGACTTCATTTGAAAGTTTTATTTTGCATTTTACAGCACAAACACTAAGTCGTCTGCTAAACAAAGCAATGCACTTTCACAATGAAAACAGACTTAGCATTAAAAATTCTCTGCTCTTGAAACTCACATTCATTGAAACAGCATTGAAATCCACATTCAAAGAAAATACATTTTGCCAGTGGCAGATAAAGATTAATTCTGGGTTGTCTACAAATCATAGGTCCCTTGCATATGAAACATATATGTGCTCTTTGATACACCTTCCTGATTGTACTAAATTATATTCCTTGTACAATACAGTACAGTTGTTAGAGGGCATTTTAAATTTATTAAACAATGAAACAAAACGCATGCACCAATAATGACAAAACTGCCCAATTCAGAACATTTTTCCAATAAACAATGAAACAAAATGCATGTACCCATAATGACAAAACTGCCCAGTTCAGAACATTTCCATTATGAAAGTCTACTTAAACTTCTACAGTCCACCATTATCAGTAAGTATTCACAATTCTACAGTCCACAGTTATCAGTAAATATGCACAATCTCTGATGAAGTAAAAGTCATCTAAAAAATTCCACATTATAGAAATATGTAACTAATGAAGAGGTTGCTGCTAGCAAACACCTTTATATTTCATGGTTTCATCGAAAAATAAAGTGTCTGTTGCCCCTGAGGAATACATTGCCTATATTACATAAAAAAATGATAAGCTAATAATATTGCAATAGGAAATGGATGGCAAAACTGATGACAGGCTCATAGTATCTTCGCCAAGGAAGACATTCTCAGTACGGCAGCATCCATCCCTTGTGGGAGTAGAACCCGCAGCCTTCTGCATCAAAAGCAAGTACACAACCTGTTGTGCTATTAACAATGCAAGCCGACTTAGCATAAGCAGCACTATAATTCTGTTCCCCTGCAGCTCTCAGCTCCTTGTAAAATCTACTCAATACTTCAACTGCATCTCAACTTTGCAGATCAAGAAATCTGGAAAAAGCCAACATTTAATGGGGGGGGGGGGTTCAAAAGCTCAAAACCAGGGACACATTAAACATTCCTTGTATAATCTGGGAAAGTTGCTAGAATAAAATGCTGTGTTACCACCATACATTTTACTGTGAAGGTCCCTGTGCAAAACAGTCAGAGCAACATACCACTACGCCAAATCAGCTGCTTTGTGAAAGAAAAATGCTGTGTTACCACCATACATTTTACTGCCAAGGTCCCTGTACAAAACAGTCAGAGCAACATACCACTATGCCAAATCAGCTGTTTTGTGAAAGAGAGGAAGACTGAAACTTAAATGGCTATCATTTAGTGAATTCAGTTCTCACCATAGCTGTCAACCTCTTAGCACAAAACACCTGGACAAACCCAGTAATGAGGGAATACAACCCTCAAACATATTCAGTGAATTCAGTTCTTGCCATAGCTGTCAACCGTAGCACAAAAAACCTGGATGAAGCCAATAATGGGGGAATACAGTCCCAAAAATAGGGACGAATTTCAAATATTCATCTTATAAACTTAGAAAATTGCTAGAATGAAAGGTTGTGTTACTATGTATTTTCTGTAGAATATGAAGTCTGAAATTCAAATGCCTGTCAATTTTACTTCTGACAGAACAAAAACAATTTTCAGCAGATGCCCACGGAGAAATACTGCAGACACATCTTTGTAAAATGGCAGGACACCAGAGCAAATCCACACAAACACAAGAAGGAGATGCAGACTCCACACAGAAGGCACCTCAGCCAAGAATCAAAACAGAAAACCTATAGCTGTGAGGCAACAATACTACCACTGCACCATCAAATGCATAAGAAATTAAACATTCAGAAACCTGAAGTCTGAAATTCAAATGCCTGTCAATTTTATTTAACATTTGTTAACCAGGACAGTCTGACTTGGAACAAAAAAAAAAAATTTCAGCAGAGGCCGAGGAAAAAATAATGCAGACCTGTCTTTGTAACATGGGAGGACACAAAAGCAAACCCACACAAATACAGGGAGAAGATGCAGACCCCACACGAAAGGCACCCCAGCCAATAATCAAACCTGAGAACAGCTGTGAGGCAACAATGCTACCATTGCACCATCAAATATGAAGCTTTTAAATATTTAGAAACCACAGATATTATGAGGAATAGAACAGATCAAATATGAGGCAAAAATCTGCAAATTTTTTAAAAATGGTGGTGGGCAGGGAATTCAGGCCCTTAACACTTGCATGCAAGGTACAGGGTTCAAGCCTGAGGTATTCCCTACCACACCACCATGAGTTTGCTCTAGCCACCAGTATATAGCAACTGGTGCACTTCACACACACACACACACACACACACACACACACACACACACACACACACACACACACACACACACACACACACGTACCTGCTTAAATGTGTCCAGACCTGCTTCCATGAAGCAGCAGTACAATTCAAGTCCCAAACCCTCCAGGAAGCAGCAAGTAGCCCACTTGAAATCCAAGTCCCAAGCCTGCAATGAATGTAATCTTCCACGAGAGCTTAATACTCACCTCACCTCTCTCCTGATTGGTCCTGTCTGCTGATGAAGCAGTTCGGAGTTCCTCTGTTCTGTGCGGTTGTCAGCACACAGATTCTTGGGCATCCGCGAGGCAGAAATGCCTTCCCTGTATCCAGACTGCTGACTCAGGCAGTCTAAGTTTGCACAGATTCCTGGGAATCTGCCAGGCAGTCTGAGTGTGTCTGCGCATGCGCTGAGTTCCTGGACTCATGAAAAATAACATATTTTGTTTTCTTAATTTTTTGTTTCATGTTTTTTTTTGTTTGTTTCTAGATGGGAGAGCTGCAGTCCTGCAGTCCTATAGCACCTTTACTGTGCTTATTTTTGACAGTACGGATAACCCTGACACGTTCACATTAATGGCTATAAATATCACCCATACAATTTTGAATTTCAGCAATCTTAAACCATAGCATTATCCTGCCTTAGAAGAGTGTCTGATGTGTACATGCCCACATGCATGTGCATGCCATTTGTGTGTGTGTGTTTGTGTGTGTGTGTGTGTGTGTGTGTGTGTGTGTGTGTGCGCACACGCGTTGGGGCTCCATGAGTCACACCTCATACAGCAGGGATAACTTGCACCACACCTCTTTAGTTCAAAAAACTTAATATATGACCACAAAGTATGTTTATAACCCCAAAAAATAATTCTTCACTCTTTAAGCATGTTGTGAAATTGGCAGGAGTAATTTCCCCATCGTGAGTAACATCAAAAATATTGCTGAATAATATTGATGCATAAACTTTCCATGAGGGTTTTGTGGCAACACTGGACTCTCAGGGATTTGAACACTATCAGCAGAGACTATTACTTGAGACACACAGCATTTTCAGTTTTCTTAAAGTCAACAATAATTGTCAGATTCTGAAAACAGTTTATGATTATAATGATTGAGTCATTAATGCTAATCAACCCTGAAGTGATATGTACTCCATTAAAAAGCTCCCTAACAATGTAATATAGAACCAGCTCCACATGCCAGTACCATCTCTTTGTGTTCAGAAAATGGAAGATTTGTCAGTATTTATAACATTCTAACTGAGAAATTTGAAATCCCTCCATGCATCAAACAACATGCAGTCCTCCATCATAGCACTGATAGGTTGCTGTGTTGGACTGAATGACAGTTGTTATGAAAACATATATGTACAGTGTAATAGATGTAAATGAAAAATATGTTACTATAGTTTGTTTATTCTCAATTAATGTAAGTGTGCCTATCTGTCATAACTGATAATTTAATAATGTTGTTAAAAAGAGATACTAGTCCCAACGTGCTCAGCCTCAGAAAATCTCTGGGGCCATTATCTGAAAGGTGAGTCACAGTTCTAATAGCACACACAGGACATGCTTTGTCTTACGAACATTGACATTATTTTCACTTTCTTTAGACCTAAGTAGAATATTTGGAGAGAAAATCTTTAACTCTCCTCTATCAAAACTTGCACTATTACAGCTCCCAGATAACTCTATGAAGACAAAAATTTTCATTGGGCTTTCCTGGGAAACTGATGAAAAGATCCATCTATAACCCATCTGTTACCCACTCACATAAAGCCTGACCTCACATAAGAATAGTTCTAAACCCAGTAAGCTCCCCTCTGAGGCCTGGAACAAACTTACGTGGCATTCTTCTTCTTCTTGTTTTTTCTTTTTTGCCACCAAATGTGCACCTGCGCCTGTATTTTCTTATACCACTTTTGTAGCATACATAACAAGCTTCCTATGGAAATGATAAAACCATTTGCAATTCCCTCATATCTATGGGCATTTTAACTGCCAATATCCACTACTTTATTTCCATTATAGAAAGGATGCTCAATTTTAAAATCTCTGTCTCATATCATTACAGTCTAGGGATCAGTCGTGACCTCTGTTACTGTATGCAGTTTTCATGCTGTTCCCACAGCTAGATGGATTTTCTTTAAATATGAAGTTTCTTTCCATGTCTAAAATTCATACAGGTTGTCTACTTAAATATATAAACTCCTACTATTTTCCTTTATGCATATATTTTGTAAAGTTCTCTGTACTTATATCTGTAATAACTGGGGAACATATTCTCCCTAACCTCTGCTGAGAATGGGAGAAATACTAAATGGACTTTCCAAGTAAACAAAGACAAATATATACATACATAACAACACACACACCCACACACACACACACACAAATGTGTATGGGTGTGTAGATATATATATATATATATATATATATATATATATATATATATATATATATATATATATAAAAATAACACATGGTCGATATTTCAGAAAGTCGACGACCATATGGCCAAGACTATATGATTGACATTTGAAATGTCGACCATGCGGAACCGGCATATCTGTACAATGTGGAATGGAAAGATTTCCATCTTCCACACTGTAGTGTGATCTCAGAGTTGGTATATTTAAGTTGGGGAGGGGGGGCAGAGTCCCCCCATGTCGAGTGCAGGGGGGGTGTAGCCCCTCTATTAGCAGTGTAAAGGTAAGTTATTGCGTTGTTTTTTAAATTTTTTTTATTTCATGGTCGACATTTCGAATGTCGATCATATGGTCTCGGCCATTTGGTCTTTGATATTCTGAAACGTCGTCCATGTATAGTAGACCCATATTAGATATATATATATACATATATATATGGATCTACTACTATTCACAGAAAGCACATTTCACCGAAAACCAAATTAGAGTGCACTTTTCACAGAAAGCACAATTCACCAAAAACACAATTCACCGAAACACATTTCACCGAAAGTGGTAAATGGCCTTTTCCCCACTGTAGTGTGACCCTGGAGTCAGTATATATAGTTAGGGGAGGTGAGGGCACCGCCCCCCACATTGGGGGGTGTGTGGGTCTTAGCCCCCCAGATATTTTATGTATATATTATTGTCAGAGAACAGTAATATATTGTAATTACATATATCCATAATTGAATACAAATAGTTGAAAATATTTAAAATATGTGGGGGGGCTACGCTTACTATATATACTAACTCCAGGGGAAAAGGCCATATATCACTTTCGGTGAAATGTGTTTCGGTGAATTGTGTTTACGGTGAATTGTGCTTTTGTGAAAAGTTCATGGTGAAATATATATATATATATATATATATATATATATATATATATATATATATATATAAACAAACTGGGGAATGTTTGCATTAAATTTTCTGACGAATCATTTTAGGAACCATTCTGTTAAACTGTTTATTGCTTTTGTCATTCCTTGTTTAAATGTCATTTTACATTTATTTTATTAAATAACATTTTTGAGTCTGAGTTACATAAATTTTGTTTCATAGTTCAGGTGATAATGATCCTTTGATGATCTGTTGAACTATAACTTAAAATGTAAAGACTTGACACAATTCTTGATATTTTTGAAAATTGTTGAAACAATGCATTTTTATTATTCTGTAAGCTTGCTGAAATTGTAAATAAATAGATAAATGGGAATTTTGGTAAAGCCATCATGATTGTAGTTTCTGTACCATTTTATTATTTTGTTTCTGGATTATAATCTCCTTTTTAAACATAAATTCTGATTTTCAGCAAAAGGTATATGGACATTGGACATCCATTACAAATCAGATCTATTGTTGAGAGAAAAAATGTTCCCAGTCTGATTTTTTATGGTTGCAAGGGAAAATAGATATGTGATTGAATGTGGTCTGGAAAGGTTTTCCCTCACTTACTGAAAACATTTGATGTCCAGTTAACTAGCAATCTGGTTGGACAATTTTACTTACCCATGTTATAAAATGGTACAATAATCTATCTAGTGTCTAACCATGTCCTTTAGAATTTGATAGTCTATTATTTATTTTTTCCTGAATCTGGAAGAATAACATCAGTCAGTCATGTAATTTATTCTCTACCACTGTCCTTAGCTCTTTAATGATGGTCCATTTTTTATGATTTCACTATTTAATTTTTAATAATAGTTTTTACAATTGTTGTTAAAGCTAAAGATACTACATTTACTGACATTAAAACTGAAACAATTTTTACTACCACAAATCTGTATTGTCTGTAGACCACACGGAGAGCTTCAGTCACTGTTGCTGAACTTTTTTCCCAGTTTCAATCATTAACAAATGATTTTTATCTGAACCTCACTTTCTACTTTTACATCTGAGAGACAAAATCCAAAAGGAAGTCCTACTCTAGTGGAATGTGGGATGCTATCAATACCCCCACCACAGGTTAGACAACTTAGAAACTGTCTGCTTCTTGGTAGAAATATATTGTGTTCTTTCTGTTTCTGGCTTTTAAGTCCAAAATAATATTTTCAGAGTCCTTACAAGAAGGCTAGTTTAGTTCTGTCTCTGAGCAAATTTTTTAAGAGTTTCTCATGTAGTTTCTAGACATCTGTAATTGCTACTCTTTGCATAAATAATCACTCCTCATAATTATAAGTCTGCATACAAGCTTTTCTGCAGTTTTGGTTTGAATTTCAAGGATGCCCATACTGCTTTGCAGTTACATGGGAGCTGTATGAATCAGGAAGCCAGTGTCTAAATAGGAAATCATTGTATAACCAAGTACAGCAACCTCAAAGGAGCATAAGACTTGCATTGCATATTTGCATAATTAATCAATCAATAAGGATCTAGCTTAATTTTTAAACTGTAATATATTTCTACAGTAGTCAATGTACAATTAAGCACCATTGTCACATTTTGTAGCATGTATTACACCTCAATGAAAAAGGCGAGTCAGTTTTATGCTTTTTCAACGCCATCTTGATTCAGTACGGGTTCATACAAGTTTTTATAACCTGTTATTATAATTATCATGTCATTCTTTTCAAAACTCAAGCAATTCTTTTTCAAAAGCTTTACTTTACAGATGCACTTCATGCCACATTCACCTAGGTTTTTGTTTGGGTAGACAATCTGAGTTTTTACTGTCAATGAGGGACACTTGAAATATTTTATTTGACATCTCTTTGCCCTGATTGTTCCCCTTTCCTTTAGATAGTTTGCTGTGTCTACTGAGTTACCTGATATTACAAGTTAGGTGCACTCTGGATTCACCCACTATTTTTAATAACCTCTTGACCCTGCCTACAAGCTTTGCAGTGATAGTCCATGTCTCATGTAATACCTAACTTGCGGAAGAAAACTTAAAACTTTTTTGTATGGTTAATGGTCCTATGACATGAAAAAGGCACATTATATGCTATGGCTAGAAGTGCCTGATGTTAGGCCCTTGGAGCTACCAAATACTGTTTCCCTTCTCACTCTGTCCCTCATTTTAGGGATCTATCTTCTGTACAGCAACTGCATTACCTGTATATAGACTGCCTCTGCAACTGAGCATAAAGACCCTCCTTGGCTAACTCCCTCAAGTTTTCCAAAGTAGGGTCTGAGACCTCTACCTACCTTAATTTACTGACTGCAGTCATGCTCAGTTCTTCCTCTAATGAAAATCCAGTACTTCCTGGCAAGTCTGTATCATCTTTAGACTCACTGCTAAAACCCACTTCTTCTTCTTGTGAAATAGCTTCTTCCAGTGGAAGAACAGTAACCTTAGATTGATAAGGCCTTGGTTCAGGCTTTTTTACCATCATGTAGCACTTCTTCTGAAGTGACAACATTACCAGCCTCTTTTGAAAGGTTGTTACTGGATGACTCTCACCCCTGTTATCTTTCTCACATGATAGACTCCATGAAATGCTATCTATACTCATGTTTGTATAGGGTATTGTATTATCAAAGCCATTACCTATTAGAATATCTGCTGGGATATCACCAAGCTCTGCCACCTGACTAGCTTCCTGCTTAGTTTTCAGTCCAAATTAGCCCTGGCCTATGATACTAGAAAAGATGTTCCTTCCATTTAACCTAATTGGAGTGGACACTATGAGCAGGTGCTGTCTCTTCAACAGCTGCAGGCATAGAAATAAAGATAGCTAATATAGCATCCCTCTTAATAGTAGATTTTCAGTCTGAATGGGTTACAGATGCTTCAGATATTCTTGGAATAATCTGGAGCAAATGTTGTTGCAAAAAAATCCATAATGGCTTGCAATATTTATTAGCTCCCTTTCTTGTTTTTTTTTTTTTGTTCCCCATCCTCTTGCTGTGGAAATGTAGGCCAAACATGCCTCATCTGGTTCACTGAAAACATTTTACTCAATGACCATGTCATGTACTTGAGCCAGTGTTTGCCCATTTTCCTTTACCACCGCTAAGAATATTCAGATGGGTACCACTATTTCTCCGATACATATGTGTGGTACTGGATACTATCTTCCTATATAGTTGTGCCCTGCTGTATAGAGATCACAATTTTCTTAATTTCTTCAGAAATATTATACTCTTAATCAGCTAACCAGAGCTGCATATCTTCAGGAAAATATTAAGAGTTTGCTGCCTTATGATAAAGTCTCCTAGCATTTCAAACATCATGATTTGGCATCTAATCACCCACTGATGACACAAAGTGCTTATTTCTGCATTATAATCAATCACTTTCTCATCTGTCTTTATTCTTTGCTCTCTGAGTTTCCTATATGCTTCTATCATTTAAAACATTCAAACAGAGTTTTTAACTTTACCATAATGCAAGCAATTTACATCTGAGATTATGAAAGCAGCATGCATTGCCATATCCATGAGCAAAACAGTTAAATAAACATGTGTATTATAGTGAAATGCGTGCTAATTACCTCCCTTTTATTTGCCCAAATAAAACTATTGAAGTATGGATCTTATTCACGCTGAAGAAACAACTTTGTAGAAATTTCAAAATCTGCCTTTAGTATTGACATGTCTTTGATGAAGGGTTAGACATTTCCACTAATACTGGTGCTACTTCTCTCTTTTTTCTCATGTCTTCCAATTTATTTATTTATTTATTTTACATCATAAGCAGGTCATGTTGATGCTTACTTTCCTCTTCTTCAGCTTGCTTTAGTTTCTTTCTCTTTGATTTTGGTTCCTTTGTACCACAAGCTGCTTCATTCTATCATTAACCACAAGCTCCTTGCATTTCATCTCCAGCTCAAGTCTCTTTAATTTCAACTCGATTACAAGATCATTTAGGAGATGGGCTGAGTTACTTTGCTCCATTCTCTGCAGTAAAGCTATTACCTGCTGATGCTTGTTTCAATGGACTGTGTTTCATCTACATACAAGCTTGTTGTCATGTCCTACTAGGACATACTGGTATACAAAATGTCCTTCGTTTTGAACTCTTTAGGCTGAAACACTGACATTTCCCATATTCCATAGATCATATTTCTGCATTTCCTTTACTACATTGTTTTACAAAATATACTGCCATATATTCAGAGAAGGCCAGAAGGAGTTGCATTGTGTCTTTGTAGACTTAGAGAAAGCATATGACAGTTTGCCTATACCGGAGTTGTGTTACTGTATGAGGAGTGGCAAAGAAGAATCTAAGAGTGGTACAGGATATGTACGAGGGTAGTGTGACAGTGTTGAGGTCTGCTGTAGGAGTGAAGGATGCATTTAAGGTAGAGGTGGGATTACAT
The DNA here is from genome assembly GCF_019279795.1 of Protopterus annectens. Lineage (NCBI taxonomy): Eukaryota > Metazoa > Chordata > Ceratodontiformes > Protopteridae > Protopterus > Protopterus annectens. Next base: position 1,449,024,308 of record NC_056725.1, on the reverse strand, counting down.
AAAGGATAAACTCTGAGCCCTTTCTTATTTACAATCGTGATGGACAGGTTGACAGATGAGATCAGACAGGGGTCCCTGTGGACTATGATGTTTGTGGATGACATTGTGATCTGTAGTGAGAGTAGGAAATAGTTTGAGGACACCCTGGAGAGGTGGGGATCTGCTCTGGAGAGAAGAGGCATGAATGTAAGCAGGACTAAGACAGAATATGTGAATAAGAGGGAGGACAGAGGAAAGTGAGGATGCAGGGAGTAGAGTTGGAAAAGGTAGATGAACTTAAATACTTGGGATCAACAGTTCAGAGTAATGGTAAGTGTAGAAGAGAGATGAAGAAGAGAGTGCAGGCAGGGTGGAGTGGGTGAAGAAAAGTGTCAGGAGTGATTTGTGACAGATGGGTGCCAGTAAGAGTGAAAGGGAAGGTCTACAAGATGGCAACGAGACCAGCTATGTTATATGGGTTGGAGACAGTGGCACTGACAAAAAGCAGGAGGCAGAATTGGAGGAGGCAGAGTTAAAGATGTTAAGATTTGCATTTGAGATGATGAGGATGGGCAGGATTAGAAATGATGTCATACTGGATGGTTTGGAAACAAACCCAGAGGTGAGATTGCATTGGTTTGGACATGTGCTGAGGAGGGATGCTGGGTATATTGGGAGAAGAATGCTAAGGATGCAGCTGCCAGGTAAGAGGAAAAGAGGAAGGCCTAAGGTAAGGTTTATGGATGTGGTGAGAGAAGACATGCAGGTGGTTGTTGTGACAGAGCAAGATGTAGAGGACAGGAAGAAATGGAAACAGATGATTTGCTGTGGCGACACCTAACGTGAGCAGCCAAAAGAAAAAGAAGAAATGTACTTTGTGGCCTCACAGTTGTACATACATTTGGGTGATCAAAATTGTTTCATATGCTATACAAGTCCAGTTTTTTACTATATCTTACATTTATGTTCTGGTGAATGCACTTTTATTCAATATGGAGATGACTCTACCATCAAAACCTAGGCATGCTATACAGAAACAAATATTTTCTGAGCACACCCACAAACATTACTCTAGACAAAACCTACCTTCTGCCCCCCCCCCCCCCCCCATTAATTCATCCTCCTTTACCCATCACAGTAAAGTTCTGCAAACACTTAGCTGGCTGGAACTCTGCCTCCACATCTCCTACATTCAACTTATAACAATAAATAAAAGCATACACAAGCCATTAGCCTGCCAATTTCTTACTCCTTTAATCAATTCATACTTCCTTTAAAAAACTCTCAGATCAGAAGATAAGATAAACGACTTCTCCAAATAAATAATCCAAATAAATCTCCTGGACAAAATCTATACATGTACTCAGTAGCAAAAAAAAAAAAAAAATGGAACTCTTTACCTCTAACCACCAGAACTGTTTCAAACCTACTGACATTTAAAGCCAATTCAAATTTGTTAAGGGCAGATCCTGGCTATTTGGGCTGGTCAACTATTTGACAAAGTTTCTGAAGCAATGGATGAGGGCAAATCAATGCACACTGCATATCAAGACCTTACAAAGACACTCAATAATTTCCCACACTGAAGTATTGTAGGCAAACTATTCCAGCTAAATGTTAATCCCTAGCTAATTCATTGGATAGCAAAGTGGCTCACAAAAAGATCAAGGGAAATTAAGTTGGACTGTTCTACCTCCTCCAAAAAACTACTCACTAGCTGTTTGTCCACAACGTTCAGTCCTTGGGGTAATCCTCTTTTGCATTTTACTTCTCAGAAGTCAAAGATACTTTTAAGGGTTTATGGCTGACTAATTTAACAGATGACTATATACTCAGTGTCATCATAATCTCCACAGAGGACACAAAGGTCATCCAAAAGTACCTTTTTCCAGAGTAGTACTTGGTGTCAAAACCATGGACGAAAGCTGAATGCCAAGAAATGTATAAATGTATCCTTCAGCAAGCAAGAAGTTCCTTGTAACTATCATATAGACACCATACCCATGAACAGTGATTCATAGGTTCATAGGTAGGTACTAGGCTATTGGCCCAAGGGCCTAAGTAAGCCTAGCCAACAAAGTTCTCTGGCTTACACCACCCAGGAAAGTTAAATTCCTGTGCCCCTGTTGCATAGAGCCACAGACATGATCTCTGGGGTGTATTTCCTATTTCCCATCCATCCACTCATCAAGATTTTTCTTGAAAAGTGCTAATGAGGAACTTTGCTTGATGTAGATGGGTAGCTTGGTCCAGAGAATAGGAAGTCTCTGGGATAGGAATCTATCCCTCCAGCATGTCCTGTTTATTGTGATGACAAGGTTTAAGTCCTTAGAGCATGTAGCTCGGAGTGATTGAGATTTCTTTAGGTGTAGCATGTCCAACAGCTCTGGGTTTAACATAGCTTTACATGTTAGGCAGAGATCTCCTCGGAGTAGGCGATATGCTACAGAGTAAAGCTGGATATTTTTGAGATGGTCAGTGTAAGGCATCTGTTTGAGGCCAGTAATCCTCTTTGTGAGGTACTTCTGTGGCCATTCCAGCTGCTGCAGATGTCTTGTGAGGTACATTCCAAAAGGGGTATCTATAATGGGTCTAATAAGTGCCGAGTAGAGGGGAACAATGACCTCTTTATTCCTGGATGAGAGCCCTTTTGTGATGAGGTGTGCCACGTAGAAGGATTTCCTGACTACTGTGGCAATGTGATTATCAAAGGAGAGACTACTGTCCACCTGGGTCCCGAGGTCTTTTATCACACATTCGGTATTAAATAAACTGCTGTTTATGTGGTAGTTCATGGGTACAGAATTTTTACCAAAGGGGGTGACAATGTACTTTTTGGTACTGAGCTTGAGGCCATGCCTCTGACACCAGGCATCTGTCTCGGTTATGCCCTTCTGTAGGATGTCCACATCATTTGGGGACTCAACTATGGCTCCTAGTCTGCAGTCATCTGCGAACTTCATTAGCCAGAGGTCTTCTGTGTTAGCCTGTAATTCAGAGAAGTAGATACCAAACAGGAGAGGTCCCAGGACTGAACCATGTGGTGCTCCACTTGTCACTGGTTTGAAGTAAAATTTGGAGTCTGCAACTTTTACAGTGTGGGTTCTGTCAGTGAGCCAGCTGGCAACCCATCTTGTGATGTAGGGATTTATAGCTAGTTTAGTGAGTTTAGCTATAATTCCAGAATGGGAGAAGGTGTCGAAAGACTTGGCGAAGTCAAGATAGGCGGTGTGAACCACCTTACCCTCATTTACAGCTTTGGTGACTGCCTCAAAGAAGTCAATCAGGTTCAGAAGGCAAGATCTGCATTTCATAGACCTGAACTGGGTGGGGTCCTGAGTTTGGAGGTTACCAATGTCTTTGTTTATGAGTTCCACAATGATACATTCTATGGTCTTGCAGAACGGGCTCTTTCAGGCTAATAGGGCGATAGTTCCCAGGATCAGTGGTGGCTCCTCCTTTGTGGAGTCGGATAACTGTTGCTGTGCACCATTCAGTGGGCACAAAGCCTGATGTGAGACTATGATTGAACATCGTGCTTAGGTGGGGAACCAGATCATTCTGAAGTTCATGTAAAACGCAGCCTGGGATGTTGTCCAGTCCCATGGATGCTATGTTTTTGGTTTTAGAGAGTGCAGCTATTACCTGCATAGATGTGATTGCAGGGACTCTGCATTCTTCCTGTATAGATATGGGCCCTTTAGGGGGTGAGAGGGGGGTAAAGTTAGCACTGAACCTATCTGCCAGGATGTTGGAAATATCAGTTGGTTCTGTAATTTTCATACTGTTGTGCTGTATCTCAGAGCAGATCTGGGTGTTGCCATTGGATTCTTGACATAGCTATAGAATGCTTTGTGGTTGCGCTTAGAATCAGTGGTGATTTTGTTTTCATAGCTAGCTTTGGAGGAGCTTATAAGGGATCTCAGCTCCTTAATGAGGCTGACCAGGGAGCTCCTCCACTCACGGGATTTTACTCTCTTTTGCAACAGTTTCTTCCTTCTGTTGTAGAGTTTGTTTATGGTAGGGGACCACCAGATTGATTTCATTTTTTTGGAGGATAGGGTCTTGGTTCTGTTTAGGAGAGCACAATCCATGCACTTGTGTAAGTGCTTATAGAATGCATTTGTGTAGGATTCAGCAGTTGTAACTGTATTGTCCATCAGCATGGGTGTCATGAAGTTCACCACTTCTGTCTTAAGAAGCATGAAGTTGGCTTTGGAGAAATGTTTTACCATGGATTCCTTAATGGTGGGTGGGGGTGGGATGTGGATATTTAGGATAATTAGCTTATGGTCGAATCTGACCAATGAGGAGTTGACTTTAAGTGTGGCACACAAGTCACTCATGTTGGTAATGACTAGGTCTAGGGTATTGTTGCCCTGGTGGGGGTGTGGATAAGTTGATCCAGGGGATTGGAATTTCTGAATTCCAGAAAGTGTTGAGCGAAGGAGTTGGTACATGAGTAGTTTTCACAGTTAATGGCGGGGTAGTTGAAATTGCCCTTTATTAGGGTGTTTGGTTGAACCCTAATATTTTCCAGTATATCACGAAAAGAGGAGTTGGAATCCTGGGGCATGGTGGGGGATCTGTAGCAAGTTACAATTTGGACTGCAGTTTTGCCCAGAGTTATTTGCAGTTGGATAACCTCGGATGCATTATGCTGCATGACTAGCCTGGAGGTGTGGATATCCTTAATGAATATGGACTCACCTCCACCTTTGGTGCTCTGGTCTAGGTTAAATAGCCAAAAGGTGTGGTATAAGTTATAGCCTGGTAATGCAGGGGTGCTCTCTAGACCATTGAACCAGGTCTCAATCACTGCACAGATATCGATGTGCTCCATTTTAAGGAGTGCCTCAAGTGAGTGCATTTTGAGACTTAGACTTCTAGCATAGAGTAACATTACCTTCAGTTTTTGCTTGCCTGTTCTTGTTATGGTGGTGAATTTGTCATTTGAACCTTGCCTAAAAAAGGCACTATTAGGCCAGCAAGACACTTAGCCAGCATCCAGAATCCCAGGTGTAGGCCATCTCTGACAAAGCATCATGGTCTGTCAGCCATGTCGTTCCAGGCAGACAGATATTGGATCCCCTTAGAATGACAAAAGAAGCTTAGCCAATTGTTGAAGTCAATCATTTTGTCCTTTACTGCGGTATCATTCTGGGCAATGGCAGGATGCTACTAAGGGCTAGGGTCATACCTGCCTGGGCTACAAGATCAGAGAGCTCTTCCATGTCTCTTTTCATGTAGTCCAGGGAGGTACGTCTCAGATTGTTCACACCAACATGGATAATGACAGAGTCATATTTGTACTTGTTGTGTAGTGACCTGAGTGTGGGTTATGTGGTGGATCCTGGTACCTGACAGGCAGCTGACAGTAACCTTCTCCTTGTATAGCCTGGTGAGTGGGGCATCAGTGTGCCTGACTATAGAGTCACCTGTGACTAGTTTGTTGGGTACGTTGTTTTGCCTTATTGGCTGTGGTTTATTGGCACACTAAGTCATTGAGCTATGTGTCATTTGGGTTGTGTTGGGCGGTGGATGTTGCTTGCGTTTCTGCTTTGGAGGTCTCTGTTGCTTGAGCAGATTATTATTGAGAGCCTCTGCAAATGTTTTTGTGCTTCTATGTGTGGATTTTGGTGGTGTAGGTTTAGTGGGACTATGTGATGAGTGTGTTGTGCTGCAAGTGTTTACCTTCTCCTCTTGACTGTCAAGTTCAGTCTTGATTGTAGAGAGTTTTACCTCCAGTTTGGCTAGATACGTGCATCTCTCACAGGCTGTGGTACTGGGTGGTAGGAGGAGAGGGTTGTCTGTGTACATGAGCAATTGCTACATTGCCCCAAGATGCCCAGATTCATCAGATAGACAGGAGAGAACATTGGGAGCTGACCCGTGGACATACCTGAATAAAAAAACTGCTTTCCTCTAGACAAGTGAGGAAAGTGAGTATAAGAGCTGTTTTTCTCTAAGCAAGTGAGGAAAGTAAGTACAAAAACTGTTTTCCTGTAGGTACAGATGAAGGCTGAGTGCAGTAGTAATTTGTAGCGTATTTAGTGCTAACAACAAGTTCTTACCAAGTGCTGAGCACGAATAAGCAAATTCAAGTGCTAAAACTAAGAATCTATACCTGGATCTTGTGGTAGATAGGCTACCTAGTACTTATCACTCCCACTGATAAGCTACAATACTTCTGTCCAACACAGAAAGGCTTGGGGGGCTCAGAAGCTTACAAACAGTCCTGGATACAGCAAATCTGTATCTGAGCTAGACTAGTTACAGGAAAGGTGGGAAACAAGCACAAACATGGGCTTTTAAACCAGAAAGTTGAAAGAGGTGGAAAAACTGCCCATATGGCCAATAAACTACAATTTCTGGGCCAGAAACCACTCATGTAGTAAATAGGCTACCTAGTGCTTACCACTCCCACTGATCAGCTGCAAGGCTTCCCTCCAACACAGAAATGCTTTGGGGGCTCAGAAGCTTACAAACAGTCCTGGTTACAGCAAATCTGTATTTGGACTAGACTAGTTACAGGAAAGGCAGGAAACAAGCTTAGACTTTTTTTTGTGGAAAGTGGAAAGGAAGAAAGGAGAAACAGAAGATAATTGAAAATTAAAGAACTAAGTGTCTTGCCCTTCACAAATGTTCTCTCTGTATTAGGCAGACTGAGCTAGTGACACTAGACTGGAATAGAGCTAGGATAGAGCTGAACAGATGGGACCAGGAAGAGTGTTCAAACACAAATTTACAGGATGGGCGGGCAATTCCAAAGCCACCAAGATAAATACCAAAACAAGAACAGGGACAGCGGGCAGGAAACAAACTGCAGAGACAGAGAGACCACAGTTTTCTATGAAACAATTAAATAGAAAAATAAATAACTACAGAGAGACACAGACCACAATAGTCAATGAAACAATTAAATAGACAGAAAAATAAAATGCAATACAATCTTTAACACAGCTAGTAATGCAGCTGATTGTAAGTATGTAGAAGAAGCCAAACAACTCAGATATCGAGCAGTAATAAATTCAAAGATATGTGACTAACACTTTTAAATACAAAGAAGCCCTCTAGGCTAGGAGTTTAATACTGAATATCAATGAAGTGAAACACAATAGCCCCCACTTACTGCAGAGGCAGCAAGAGACCACTATATTATATATAACAATTAAATAGAAAAATAAAATAACTACAGACACAGACCACAATATTCAATTAAACAATTAAATAGACAAAACAATAAAATGCAGTACAATCTTTAACACTGCAAGTTTGTACTTAACTCAGCTAGTAATGCAGTTGATTGTAGGTATGTAGCAGAAGCCAAACAACTCAGATATTGAGCAGTAATAAATTCAAAGATATGTAACTGACACTTATAAATACAGAGAAACCCTCTAGGCTAAGAGTTGATCCAGCAGTTACAGACCTGGTAATCTGTGTAAACATTGAACTGTCCTTAAATCACCACATATCCACTCTTGCAAGAAAATGCTTTTTTACTGCACAGCTTATTAGTAAAGGTATGACACCTAGGTCCTGTGACATGATCATTCTAATGTATTCCAAACTCATCAGGTTGATCAATAGTATAGTGCCCCATTTGGTATCTACCTATCCAAGCATTTCACACAACTTGAATGCCTACAAAGTTTTCTTCCTACAAATGAAGGCCCTAAATTATGAAACCTATACAAACCATCTGAAAGCCACATTGTTCTTCTCGGTGTCATATAGGCTGCTAAGGGGTCTTGCATTCAGTGCCTTGGAAGAACTGATCCTGACAGACCTACTGCACATTTGCAAGTCTAATAAGGAGAAGCAGCACCCACTAAAGAGATCAACATTTTTGCAAGATAACTAGAACATATTAGAGTGATAAATATGTATCACAAAAACTACCACTTCTTAAGAAATATATTATTTTCTACATAAAACAATGTACTTCTCTTACATTGTTCAGATTTAATCTGGAAAATAGATGGGTAACCACAAATTCACCCCAGTATAGCACCCTTGTGCCTCATAGATAGGGACAACATGTAAATGTTCTGCCCTTCTCTGGGTTATTTATACTTAAACTATAAGGCAAAAGAAATCATAGGACTGGTTGGTTAGGCTTTTAAAGGTCCTCATGGATCAATAGCCTACTAAGTATCTCTGAAATTATAACCTATACCACCACAGTACCACAATTAAATTAGCAGTCTATCATCCTTTTTCAATGTATTCAGCTTTCAGTGTCCCACAAATAGCCCAACATGCTATCACTGAAGTTATGTGTTATGTCTAAATTAAGAAAGTAATTAGGAAATTTAAAGTCTTGACTTAGTGCAGTTCTGAAAATGTTATTACCCATGACATTCAATATGATGCAGTCTGGAATAATGACAGTATAATTCATTCATTCATATTACTTAAACTTTTATGTTTGTAATAGACTGCAACTGTATTTATCTATTACAGGAAATCTATATGAAAAACATTTGGTGAGTCAGTCCTACAAGTCTTTAATAACACATGCCTCAAACTAAATTTTTAATATACAGCATGTTGCCAATTGTGAGGGATTATATTGTTAACAAATGAGAAATCTAGTAGGCAATGTAGGCAATGGCATTAACATTTGAAGAATTGTACTAACTGTACTCTTTTGCTTATGTTACTAAGCTTTTCACTAAACAAAAATAAAGCCTTGGGTTGTTTTCTAGGCAGTTCTCATCTACCCTCTAATAGACGTCTTGTACACTTACTAATACATTAAAATATAGTCAATATTTTGACTAACTACGTATTAATTTGTGTCACATAGGCTATCCACTTCTGCAGTGCGTCTTGCTACTTGCTGTACATATTGGCAGTCTTAATATTTCTGTAAATATATTCCTGTTTGTTTGTATTTTTCTCTGTTATGTTTTTTCACCTTGTATATAATTACTTAAGTAATGTAAAATGTTTTTATGTGTGTTTTTGTGGAGCCATTCTTCCTAACTCATTGTAAAATATTTAATCTGTTGTGGGTCTTTCTTCCCTTGTATATAGTTCAACTACTGTTTTATATAGATTCATAGATTGCTGTTAGGCTAATGATATTCTTGGGGGGTTGCTTTCTAAGCCTAGCTAAGTTTTTCTGAAAGAATAATGATGTCCTATATGTAAACAGGACATTGAGGGGCAGGAATTTATAAGCTACTTCTGTCCATAAGGGACATGGGTGCCAGACCTGGTGTTTAAATGTTTTTGAATCTGTTGTAGAGCTTTTCTCCACAGGCCTCCATTTAAAATGGGCTATTGTCTCAGTCAGACTTTCCTGGTTATCATAGGACAAATAATAATAATATAATATCTGTATTAGAACCTACAAAATAAGTTTGTCTTCAGACATCAAGGCTCTGAAATCTTCACAATGTGCAGAATTAGACTCTGCAGTTGATATGGAAAATAGATTTTCTCCTGGCTACCTAACTAGATGTGCTACAATTAAACGTTGTCCAATTATAATATACCAAGCAAGATATGTGTATGATAATTGAGATCTCTAGCCATAAAAGTGGGGATGATTAACTGGGAGGATGATCCTGTTATGAAATATTAAACTGCAATGAATTGAACCTGGTATGAAGTTGAAAATGCACCTACTCATATGTTGCACCTTACATTTCCTTCTGTTTTTATGACGCTAATTATAGCTTTATAACACAGCTACCATTTCTAGCATCAGTATGAATACAGCACTCCTACTGCTACACAGCTTGAGGTGTGCAAAATGCTGTAGGTGGTGAAACTAGCCCATTACATTAAGCTCTGATTGCATGTGTGGAATTACAAAGATAGTTATATGCTGTAAATATTATCTTCCTTTTCACAAGTTGCAGCTTTCACTAAAATACCTCTTTCTCAGGGAGTAATCCTTCCAGTGTTATAGACTCATTATTATCTGACTGGTTGTGGTAAAGGGAATGAAAACAATCACTGCTCACCAGAGCTGGATCCAGCACTAGGTGACCTGGGTAGCTGCGGACATTGCTGGCTGCATGGGTCCATAACTGGATCCAGTACTAGGTGGCCTAGGCAGCTCCCTAGGGCCTATGTTGTTTGGGGTGCTCCAGTGAACTTGGGGACTGGCTTCACTATAAAAAATCTCCTTTAAATAAAAAAGTATAACAACATTAACATTAGGACCTTGTGCGAGACTTCTGTAGCACAGCAAGCCCCGGAAACCTCAATGCTAGGATAACATATTAATGTTAACTTTAGAAACTGCAGGAGATTTAAGCAGGACATCCACAGTAATGGATTTAGAGAAAATGGAGCCATGAGTGCACATAGAGATATACAGAAGAGATAAGCCAGATTTAAATGATTCTATTTCCAAGAGTACCGATTACATTTCCATGAGTACCTGCAATATTTTTGAGCAAACAGAAGTGTGTGTGTGTGTGTGTGTGTGTGTGTGTGTGTGTGTGTGTGTGTGTGTGTGTGTGTGTGTGTGTGTGTGTTTGTATGTAATGCCCCATTTAGGGGCACTGTCTAATTAAGTGACTTTGCTCAGAGTCAAACCCAGAACCATAACTATTGGCATGCAAGTGCCTTAAACCTCAATATCAAATACCAGGATTCCTTTAATTTGCTTTCCTTTTTTTTTTTGTAAATCACTGAAGAGTGTAGTCTGTCAATATCAGTCATACAGTTTCATAATTGTATTGTTCAGAGTCAGTGGTGCAACAGGTCACACACTTGCTTTTGGTGCAGAAGGCTGTGTGATATTTTCTTACAGCTCCCTATTTAAATGTTGGCGCTCAAAATGCCAAGTGCCAACATGTTTGAAAAAAAAAAAAGACTGATACTAAAATCACAGCAGAAGAGTGAATCTTGAAGATTGCTTTTCTCCTTAAACTTCTTTTTGAACTTTGCCATACCTCAGAGAAAAGGGAATATTATGAGAAATGGCATCTCAGACTTGCTATATTTAGTCCGAGCTTTCAGCCATTTAGTCTCTGCAGATCTCAACATTTCAAAGGGTAACCTTTTAACACACTAGGTAGATTGAATGCTGACACTACCCCATCAGTGCTGTGCAGTATGTGGGGATGTTGCATTCCTGAGTGTGCCCTTCTTTGGAGGAGATACCTGGTAACTATGAACCTGTTGTCAGCTTGCCAGCCTTTCTTTATTGCATATCACAAGCACACCATTTTTTTTTAATCTAACATATGCAGTTTATTCTTCAAGGGCATAAGGCACTGAATTTGTAAATGTAGCCCTGAAATGCAAAATTATTTGCCAGCAGCAACCTCTTCATTAGATACAGTTCTCTTAAATGTGGAATTTTTCAGCTGACTTTACTTCTGTAGAGATTGCACATATTGACTGATATTTGTGGATTATAATGGCAGCATTCTGAGTAATATTTTGTCATTGAAATTGTTATGAAATGGGTAGTTTTGTCATTATTGATTTATATATTTTGTTTCTTGCTTACTGGAAAATGTTCAAAACTATTTATTTGTATTTATTTATGTATTTATTTATTTGTTTGGCATTTTTTAACCAGGATAAGTCTAACTGGGAGGGGCCCATTTCTAGGGGAGACCTGGGAAGAAAATCTCCATGAACAAAAATACACATCAGGTGTGTTACAAATATATACAGTGAATGCACAAAGTAGCATTTGAGACATATACAAGTTCCATGCACAAAAAAGAACACTAGGTGGGTTACAAATATATACAGGGAAGACACAAAGTAACATTTGAGACATATACAAGCTGGTTAAGATTATACACATGTATGTGAGATATAAGCAGAAGATTAAGGACATTGATACATAAAAGCTATTTACAGCTGAAGAGAGAGGAAGAGATTAGTAGATGGTTAGGCAGGATTGAGGCAAAAGCAGAGCCAAGAGTTTAGGATTCTTTCACGTAAAGCTTTTTTAAAACTGAGGGTATTTGGGATAGATCTGATGGTTTGAGGGATTTTGTTCCAGGCCAGTGAAACTGTATGGCTGTATAAGCCAAGGCCTATTGCTCTTTTAGGCTTGTAGATATCCAACAGAAGTTGGTTGGAGCTCCAGAGATAGCTATTGGGAGAATAGTAATTGATGAGGGGTGAGATGGCAACACAGGAATTACGTTTATTGATTATGAAGTGGGTGAGGAGCAGTTGAGACAGGAGGAGGCGGTGAGGGAGCTTGAACCTGTTTAAGGATTTTAGAGATAGGCAGTGGTGTGAGTTGTAAGGCTAAGTAACAGCAAATCTAGCAATTTTATTGTAACAGAGTTCAGTTTTGTTTTGAGAGTGGGTTGAAGGTTGGTTAAAATGGGTAAAGCATAGAGAAGATTTGGAAGAAGATAATCATTAGCAAGGGACAGTCTAGATTCATTGGTAAGGACTTTTTTGATCTGTAACACATGACAAGTTTTTGGTGAGTTTTTTTAATGCAGTGTTGGACATGTAGATTGAATTTTAGTTGATTATCAACTATGATACCCAGAAGTTTAGTGTGTATTGCTGCTTCTATTATGGTGTTATCAAGGTAAGTGATGCTGAAGGATGTTTTGAGGTGAGAAAGAGATTTAGGGAAAAATAGAAGTAGTTTCTTTTTTTTAGTGTTGAGTACTAGTTGATTGTCATTTAGCCAGTTTTCAATGGAGTTAAAGCAGTCAAATGAAGATATTTTGGAACTTTCCACAGGGACCAGTATAAACATTCACTTGAAGCTGTACAGCAAGGGAAAGAACAGGAAACTGTGGCAACTCTGACACAGTCAATGTTGAGGAGTGACAGGCCAGTGACTTCCCAAATGACAGAGCAATGGATGCCACAGGATGAAACTGAAGAGAATGCAACACAGGAAATGCTATAGAGCTGTCTATAAAATGCCTGCAGGAAAAGGAAAGCAAAAAATATGCCCTCAGGTAAGAAGAAAATGAGCTAAGGGAAGAGTTGCTTGATTTAATAGAAATAGATAGACATATTAAGATCAATAAAATAAATAGAGTATGGAAGGTCAATAAAACCCAGAAAGTCAGAAGTTTGATAAAACAAATGAACACAGTAATTAGACTGCCTGTAGAGATCCATGCAATATAACAGAAGTAAACAGGATATATTACTCTGCAGCTAAATTAATAACAGATAAAATTCTACCACAAAAACACGGGATAGTAAGGGAAAGGAAGGGGAATAATTGAATACAATAAAGGAAGTATCAAACAGAGAAAACTATAAAGCAATTAACAATAAGTGTCACTGTTAGAAGAGTATGGAAGAGGGAACAGATCAATAAAAATGTATCAAGAAAGACAGACGTGATAAAAGCAATGCACAGTAGTATAACGCATCAGGATTTATCCTGCACTATCGCAAACAATAAACTAAAAATATCAGCACAGGCAGAAAAACCTAGAAGATGCACAGATAAATATAAAGTACAAAATACAAAATTTATTGATGATCCAAAAAAGTTTTATAGAGAACTGGGGAACATGGTAAAAGGAATTGAAAGAACATCAAAAAAAGAAGAAATAGGTATATTTTGGAGAAGTATTTATGAAGATCCTGTGGAACATAAAAAATATGTTAAATGGACAGAAGAAATAAAAGAAAGAATAAGAAGTTAAAAGGTACAGGATATGAAATGGGATGAAGTAACAGCCAGAGAGATTGAAACAAAGTTAAATAAAGCCTCCAGTTTGAAAACCCCAGGCCCAGATGCAGTATGCAATGCCTGGTTAAAAGTATTAACATCTTTGCATGAAGATTTAGCCATGAGTAAGAACTATTTATATGCACAAACCAAACAGACACCAAACTGGCTAACAACAGGAAAAACAGTGCTCCTGCTTAAGAATGAGCAAGCTACCCTAAAAATCATAGACAAGTAACTTGCCTTCTGACGCCATATAACCTATACACTGAAACTGATGCTGACAGAGTTTATAGTCATTTAGAAGAAAACTTAATTATGGCAATAGAACAAAAGGCAATAAAAGTAAGTCATATGGAAGAAAGAGTCATTTGTTGTTAAATAAAGTCATAGTGGAGGACTGTAAAAAGGGAAAGAATTTAAGTATGGCAAGGATTGACTACAAGAAAGCATTTGACAGTATCCCATATTCATGGATAAAAGAATGCTAAAAAATGTATAAGATACACCCTACACTGATTAACTACATCACAGCAACTATGAAACAGTGGCAAACTACTTTGCAGTTAAGCCATGATAAAGGACAAATTGTTATTTCAGGAATAAAAATCCAAAGGGGGATATTCTAGGGTGACTCTCTGCCACCATTGCTTTTTTGCCTTGCCTTTAACACATTAAGCGGTCTACTTAACAGAGTAGGTCATGGCTATAATTTGGCTCATAGAAAACAACAAAGTATAAAGACTTATCTTCTATTTGTCAATAATTTAAAACTGTATAACTTATCAGATGAGGAACTGAATGCACAACTTCATGTAGTCAAAACTTTTTTAGATGATATAAGAGTGTAATTTCGTCTTGATAAATGTGCAAAAGCAACCTTTAAAGCAGGAAAGCTGCAGCACCAGGAAAACATCAATTTGGGACAAGTATGTGATATGAAAGAACTTGAGCAAGAGGGAGCATAGAAATATTTGAGAACTGATTAAGGATCAACAATAAGGCATGAACAAATGTGAATAAAACTTAGTAAGGAATATTTTAAAAGACTTAAATTAATTCTGAAAACAGCATTGACATCTAAGAACAAAATTCAGGCTATAAACCAATTTGCTCTTCCTGTCCTAACTTAGAGGTTTGGAGTGATTGACTGGCCTCAAAAGGTGTTGGATAGATTAAATAGGAAAACAAGAAAGATGCTTCCTGCTCATCAAATGATTTATAAAAAAACAGTGCATACCAAGATTATATATTCCCTGTTCTGATGGAGGTATGGGCCTCCTTAAAATTGATTACATGTATAGATCTGCAATCGTGGGACTACATACATATATGCTGACCTCAAAAGACTGAAACATAGTGAAAGTTTTGAAACATGAAGAGAATAAATCTAAGATGACTTCCTTACTTAGAATATCAGAAGCATATTGGTGTCAATTAGGAATGGAAATCAAACCAGAAGTAGATAAAAATCAGGTAGCAACTGAATGTGCCAAAAAACAAAGAAAGAATATAAGTTGAAGGATCAGATGAGATACCAAGAAATGTGAAAAATGCATAAATATAGTTGCAAGTATAGAAAACTCCTTGAAGAACCTAATGTTGATTAGGATCAAATGCAGAAATAGTTAAGGAGAGGTGAAATGAAACCAAAAGATGAAAGGTTAATATTGGCAGCCCATGATAGTGGGCTACATACATATTGGTTTATAACATTGACTGAACATGTGGGAGAAGCAGACAAATATAGGTTCTGTAAAAGAGAATCGGAAACAGTTGCACACCTTGTTGCTGGTTGTGACATAATAATGGCAGAAGGACTGCATACTGAAAGGCATAATAATGTGGCAAGACTGTTACACTGGGGATTGTGCAAACATTATGGTATTGAAGTGGCTGAAAAACACTGGAAACATAGGTTCATAGGTAAGTACTAGGCTATCTGCCCAAGGGCATTTATAAGCCTAGCCAGAATGTGTTGGCTTTCGCCACCCCCTTAGATTAGTTCCCTGTGACCCTGTCCAGCAGAGCCATTAGTTCCCTGTGCCACTGTCCAGCAGAGCCACTGCAGTGATCCCAGGGGTAAATTTTCTGTTTCCCATACACCCGTCAAGGTTTCTCGTGAAGAGTGTTAGTGAGGGGCTCTGCCTGATATATATTGTAATCCTGTTCCAAAGCATGGGGAGTCTCTGGGACAGGAATTTATCCCTCCAGCATGTCCTATTTATTGTTGTGTTGAGGTTTATATCTCTAGAGTATGTGGCTCTCCGGGATTTTTTTTTTTTTTTTTTAGGTGGAGCGTGTCCATCAATTCTGGGTTGGACATGGTCTTGTATGTCAGGCAGAGATCACTTCTGAGTAAGCGGTAATCAGCCAAGTACAGCTGGAGTTTCTTGAGTCAGGCTGCATAGGGCATCTGTTTGAGGCCAGTAATCCTCTTGGTGAGGTACTTTTGTGCTCTTTCCAGCTGTTGCAGGTGTCTTGTAAGGTACATCCCAAATGGGGCATTGTATTCTGAATGATGAGTAGAGAGGCACAATAAACTCTTTTCTTCTAGATGTGAACCCTTTTTTGATTAGGTGGGCCACATAGAAGGATTTTCTAACCACCTTGGCAATATGATTATCATAGGAGAGATTATTACCTACTTGGGTCCCCAGATCCCTTATTACATTTTCTGTATTTAGGGGACTACCACCTATGTGGTAGTTTGTGGGTACTTTGTTTTTTCTGAAGGGGATGACTATGCACTTTTTGGCATTTAGCTTGAGGCCATGATTTTGACACCAGGTATCCGTCTCAGTGAGATCCTTCTGGAGGGTGTCTGTATCAGCCGGGGAATCATGTATGGCCGTTAGTTTGCAGTCGTCTGTGAACGTAATCAGCCATAGTCCTCCTATGCTTGCTTATACCTCTGAGAAGTATATACCGAACAGGAGGGGTCCTAGGACTGAGCCCTGGGGAACACCACTTGTAATCGGTTTAGAGCCGGACATAGAGCCTGCAACTCTCACCATGTGGGTTCTATCCATGAGCCAGTTGGCAACCCATCTCGTTATGTAGGGGTTTATGTTCAAGCTGGTGAGCTTGTCTGTAATACTAGAATGGGGAATGGTGTTGAAAGCCTTTGCGAGGTCTAGGTAGGCTGTGTGGTCCTCCTTCAGTATTAACAGGGAGGACATTGGAAAAGGAAGAAAGCCACATGACAGATTGTAGATAATTAGAAAGGTAGGTAGACAACATTTGAGGGTAGAGCTAGTAAAACCAAGAGCAGACATTTTAAAGAAAAGCAAGAGGTGAGAGAGTGTACCGAAGGGTTTAGAGAGGTCCAGCAAAAGGGAGGATACCAGGTTGTTATTGTCTTTGGATTTAATTATGGTACTGATAAAGGAGACTCGTGTAGTAGTTGTACTGTGGCTAGGGCAAGAGCCATGTTGGGTTGGGGAAAGTAGGTTTTTATTTAGAAGATGTTCAAGAAGTTGCTTGTGGAAACATATTTCAAGTATTTTGGAGAGGGAGACAAAATTGCTATAGAGCTGTAGTTTGTGAGTTCTGTGGTTTGTCCACCTTTGTGGAGTGGCATAATATAGAATTGTTTCCAGATGGAAGGGACTAAAGATTCTTGGAGAGATCTGTTTATAAAGATAGAGATTGGGTAGGCTACGGATTTAGCTGCTACTTTTAGGAATTCAGCAGATAACTTATCTGCTGAGGAAGGGCAGAGCTTTAATTGTTTAAGTAGATATTTAATGTATGAAGTAGGGACAGATCTAACAGAAAAAGTGCATATGTTGGAAGGGGGAGGGGAGGAGGAGCAGGGGTAGGATGGTGACGGTTTTGGGTTAGTTTGTTGATAGATTCAATGAAACTGAAATTGAAATTCATGGCTATTTCAGAGGGAAAATTATTAGGGCAATGGATTGGTATGCTGGAAGAACTAGGGTTGAGGAGCTTGTTAAAAGAGTTCCTGAAAATGTTTGGGTTACATTGATGGTTGGTTTGAGCATTTAGCTAACAGTTTTTTTTTGTCCTCTTTGACTTGTTTTTTTCAGACAGGTTACAAAGGTGTTTGTATATTTGTAGGTGTTTAGAAGATTTAGATTTCAGCCAGTTTTTCCATGCAACATCTCTATTGTGCATAATACAGTTTATTGTTAAAGTAATCTGGATTAAAGTTGTTGAGGCTATGGCATTCTTTAAGTTTGTGTTGCCTGATGTGATGTATGGAGATCTTTTGGATGTGGGTTGGGCAGTGGTCATTGATAGAATCTGGGAGTGTTGTAGGGTTGTGATACAAATGACGATTGGATACTAGTGTCCAGTTGAGGATGAAGTCAATATTTGTGGATTTGTTGATATGGGTGCCTATGGTAATAAGTTGAGTAAAGCAATGGAGATTTATGCTTGAGGTCAGGAAGTCGGAATTCAAGGTTAACCAGTTGATATTGACATCCCCAAAAATTATAGTTGCATTAGAGGTGTGGATGAAAGTCCAGGAGAGAATGTTTTCAAGAGTTGGGATATTTTTCTCAGGAGGTATATAGATACCAGCAATGCATAGCTTTTTATGGCTATGTAGCTTGCTGTTGGCAAGTAGGATTTCTGCTGGGTGAAAGTTAGGAAGTGATATAGATAGGATAAAGAGATTCAGTAGATTTGGTAGATCCATAAACACCTCTACCAGATCCAACAAGGCAACTACTCTGGATCTACCTTAGAGTGGACTCTCATCTCCCACCCCAATAAAATATCTGAAGCACCCTTCCAAACACACTAATTGACCACCTCCCTGCCTATATCTGCTGTGCTCCTTTAGCTCTCCAAAATCAGCACCTGTACAAGCAGATAAGGAACCTAACTCTTTAAGACTCTAATGTTTACTTAGATTCTCAAAAAAATTAACTGGCACATATTAAAAACTCTCCTACTAGATGAGGCAGTAGATTATTTCAACACAACATTTCTTGACATTCTAAAGAGCCTTGTTCCTCTCCACATAAAATGGGTCAAAACTAACTATGCTTCCTGGCTAACCAAATCAATTAAAAACCTAATGCACCTTAGAGATAAAGCCTGGAAACATTACTAAACCAACAAAAAACAGGACACCCTTACTGACTTCACACATCTCCATAATCAGGCAAATAAAATGGTTCTTAAAGACAAAAAAATCCCACTATACAAAACTGCAGTCTAAGCATAAACAACCCCCCCCCCCCCCAAAAAAAAAAAAATTCTGGAACTCCATCTCTTCTCTTCTGAACCCAGGCATAAAACACAATCCTTATTCTCACTCTGAGAAATTTACACAAGAAACTGAATCCCTCTTTAACTCCTTTGTTATAAACTCTATAGTCAACATTTCTGCTTGCATCTCTCATTCCAATAATGACAAAAATGACATAGATTTATCAAGAATCTCCCCAACCTTTCCCTTCTCTACCACTGAACCCTCCTCCCACTCCATACCTAATTTCACCATTAACCCCATTCCTACCACAACTATCAAAAAACTACTCCTTAAGCTCAAACCCTGCTATAATGCCACAAACAATTTACCCCCACATTTCTAAAGACTGCAGCTGAAGACATTGCTTTCCCTATAAGTATCTTAATAAACAGATCCATTCAGGAATCCTATGTGCTCAAGTTATGGCAGAAAGCCTTCATTCTTCCTCTTCACAAAGAAGGCAAAGACAGTATCTCCAGTTTTCAACCTAGTGGCATTCTGTCCCTTGTCTCTAAGATCTTGGAAAAATGCATTCACCTGCAGCTAATGCCCCACCTACTTCAAAACCATCTCCTTTCTCCCACACAAAATGATTTCAGCCCTGGCTACAGTACTACCAGTACCACCATTTCTTTCATGGATACTGTTAACAGAGCCCATGATAATGGCAAAATAGTATTTACCATATTCCTAGAACTTTCAAAAGCTTTTGACATACTATAACACCGATTACTGCTATCACAACTCTCCTACTTGGGACTATCCAAAACAACTCTTAACTGGTTCTCAAAATATTTAAAAGACAGACAACAGGCCATCAAATGGTAGAACTCTATTTCTTACTATTGTCATACATCTACTGGGGCTCCCCAAGGCTCCATACTTAATCCCCTTCTATTCAATATTTTCATTAACAATTTTCATACATCTGTGACCAATGGGAGCCTTTTCTGATATGCTGAAGACTCTATGATCATCTGCACAGCTGACTCTATCTCTAAATCCAACTTAAAATCCAAGTTGCCTTCTCCAACACTAAGGCCTGGATGTTCAATGACCACCTTGCCCTCAACCCCAATATATCCAAAATCATGCTTTTGACCCCTAAAAAAATCTATCCTGCTGTACAAAGACATGTTTAACATCTACTTCAAAACTGAAGCCCTAATAGAAATTGTCAGTCAAACAAAACTTTTGGGAGTAACTATAGATGATCTACTAAAATTTGATATTCATATACAACAAAACATAAAAAAAAAAATCAAAAACTTGGAATGCTCTACAGACACAACCAATAACCTAGACCCTCTTCTAAACAAACACTTGCCTCTACTTACCTACTTTCTTCCCTTATGCACAGTACTTCACTACTCATCAACCTCCAAACCTCCCTAAAAGCCAAACTCAAGATGTGTTATAATAAAACTGAAAAATTTGCAACAAATTCCAAAAACTCCTCCCATCGCTGTACTGCTCTTCTCCCCTTAAAATGACTCAAACTTCCAAGCTACCTCAACTATCCGCAACTTATTACTGCTCACAAACTTATCTTTACACCTTCTGACTATCCTGCCCTTAGTTCTATCTTCACTTTTTTTATTTCTCAAACAGGTCCCTTATATCAGAGAATCAGCAATTTCTGCAGGTTCACAAACCTAACCTACCACTAGGTCAGCTTCTCTTCTGCTACTCTTTAGACCAAAAACTGGAATTCTCTCCCATTAGCTATCGGAAAAATCCAAAATCCTGCCATATTCAAAACTTCTCTCCACACTTATCTATTTTCCACCTTGAACTGTTCCTCCACTCAGCCCCCTTGAAAACCTATCTCAAATGACTCACACTCCCCTACTTTTCTGTACTGTGAGTTATCAGTAATTTCTCTACCACCTTACTGCTAACTGATCTTACAATCTCAGTAGTCCAATTATTGAAAAAAATATGTCATACTATGATTATATATAACGGTATTTAATTTCACCTGTACTGAATGTGGTCATACCTCTGTTATTACTACAATGTCAAGTAATGTTATACTACCTATGTACATTTTTTTATGTTGAATGTACTTGCTATTGTACTGGGGAGCTTTTCTCCCTGATCCTCCACTGAAAATGGGTTCTGTATTGGCCAGTGGACTTTCCCAGTTAACAAACTGCAAATAACTAAATAACTTTGAGCAAAGTATTGCTACACTGCCAGCTTTTTTATGTAACCCATCACAGCATATGCTATTATAGCCTGGAGGAAGAATTTCAGTGTCTGTGGTTTGGGGTTTTAGCCATGTTTCAGTGAGAATAACTATATCAGGAGAATATTGAGCAGTCCATGCATGAAATTCACAAATTTTTTTAGAAGATTACAAATATTCATGGAGATGATAATGAAGCTCTTGGTGGAGGGTTTAGGAATAGTGATAATAGGAGTTAGGTGGGTGGTGGCATGATTGGAAGAGGAATTTGGGCCATGATTAGGGTGTATATCACCACACAGGAATATGTTTTTGTAGATAGACGTACAGGTGACTTAATTTTATTACTAAAGTGATAGAACTTTGTGTTCTGAGGATGAGGGCTGGTGACAAGATGTTTATATTTGCACAGGAGAATGTGAGATGGGTTATCAAATAAAGTGTGATCATTATGTGGTATGGTTTATCTGAGTTAATGAGAGGATGGGAGAGAGTAGGTGGTTGATTCATTGGATAGATGTCTGTTGTATAGCAGGTAAGGAGAGATAGTTGTAGGAGGGAAGGAGTACAGATATAGACAAATATGTCTGGGATGGAGGAAGAGGAGGTAGGATGAATATAGGATAAAAGATGAAGGCAGGCTAGGGATTTACTTGCAGATGGGTAGTTAGAGAGAAGAGAAAGGGAGGGGAAGAGTGCTAGTGAGGAAGTTGAGGAGGGACAAGTGCAGTAGAGGGACATGCAAGGAACAGATGAGCTGTGTAAGTGTTTAGGAGAAAAAAGGGAAGGTGAGGGAGAGAAGAGAGCTAAGCGAGGTGGGGGATGGCAGGCAATGAGAGCAAGAACAGGTGGAATGTGCGGACTGGGTGGATTGGAAAGGATGAGGAGTCTATAGGGGATGCGATGTAATTGAGAGAGTATACATGTAGAAGCAGTGGGGATATGTGGGAATTGGGGAGTAGAGGAGGGGAGGAAAGTGAACATGAGGGTTGAACTGAGTGGGGCCATGCCATTGTGACTATAAGTGGCAAGAAAAAAATCTCTGAGGAAAGGATTCCTAAAATTCAGCTGGTAAGGAACCAGAATAAGACTTTTGAAACAATCAAGAAGGGAAGAGAGTTGGAATAGAAAGAAAAAGTATGCAGCACATAGGAAGCAAACAGCTATGGAAAAAGGGAATTGAAAGGACCAGGTGATACTAGGTAGGCAGGATTAGGAAGGGATGAAGGAAGAGGGAATAGGGTAGAGTTTACACAGGTAAAGTAAGTAGAGCTAGAGGTGTAAAACAGGGTCCTTAAGTAGAGAGAGAGAGAGATTCACAATGCAGTTTTAGAGATATTCAAATGTCAGTGATTGGGAGAGAAACAGGTTCAGGTAGAGAAGGCAGAATAGATCAGGTGACTAGAAAGGGACTACAGGCAATGGAGCAACTTAATTCTAACCCTGGGCAGTGTTCACGCTAAAAAGAGAAGTTTCAAATATGTGTATTAAAAACAGGATATCGCACATATGGAGAGAAGCCTTAGTCAAGCATACTTTAGGTCTGTTGAGTGTAATGCTCCTGGGAATGTTGTAGCTGGGAGACTGCAGTCTTACAAGCTGTAGTGAGAAATTGCTTTAGTGACTAGGTCTGGTTGAAGTGGATAAAGGGCAAAAGGAAGAAAAGAAAACATAAATATAGCATGGTTGGAAATATAAAAGCAGATATAGAGGCTAAGAGAAAGTGATTGCACAATAAAATTACAAATTAGCACAACTATTTTCAGGTACGCAGTCAACATGAACACATGAGGACAGCTTTGCTAACCAAGTTTTGTTTATGCGGGACAAGTTTGGATAAGGTAGTTAATGGAAGAAAGATAGCTACCAAGTAGGAGTACCTGCTGTAGGTATCCACTGACTGAGGACAGGCAGTTATTTGTGATTAGGATAAATCAAAATATGGGGGTAAAATGAAGTATGTACAAATAGAGCTAAGTAGCTATTATGCAAGAAATTTAGTTAATGAGGTGTCTTGAGTAGCATTTTAAGTCAGATAGGCTACCAAAAAAAAAAAAAAAAAAAAAAAAAAAAACACAGAAATTAGATAGAGTGTTGGGCTTAAGAAGGGGAAACCTTCAGAAGTAAAAATAGGAAAAATCCACAGGTAGCATGTCTATTACAAGTAAAAAATAGAAGTGTTTCAAGTGCTTAGTAGCAGTCAGTGCTAATGTAAAATAAAAGTAGGGCAGGGTACTTTATGTTGGCCTGAGAAGGCAGGTCGGATAAATTGCTTATGGAAGTAAAGTGCATAGCAGGAATCCCTTGGTTAGCAAAAAACAACCAAGTTTGCAATCACAAAAGTCAATTTAGAAAGTACAAATAAAGCAAAGAAAAAATCGTTAGGAGCAGTAAATTGATCTTGCAATGTGCCTGCACAGCTATAGCTAAATAGTCATGTTGCTGGATATTAAAAAAAAACACACAAACATTTTGTCTTGAATTAACATAGTTAGCAACAGTGAAAGGCCAAACTACTAAACTAATAACAGTAATTTAAGCTGCAGAGAACCAGGCAGTCCACAGATAGTGTGTCTATTATGAGTAAAAAATAGAAGCGCTTCAAGTGCATAATCACAGTATCACTGCTAATGTAAATTTAACTGATGACAAATGCTATGCAGTAAACTCAATAAAAACAGTGTTGAACAAAACTAACAGCTAAGGAGACCCATACAACAACTTAACCAGTTATCAAATATAGTATTGAGTGATTGTGAATGCATATTAAACAGGCAGAAATAAATATAAGCTTACAAGTGTTAGTGAGCACACTGCCAGGTGGGAAAACATGGGTCCTTGCTCTTACAGAACGGAGATTCAAACACTATAAATTTAAAACTTTCTATAACAAGTGGTGCTGTATTAAACAAAGCACAGAATTTAATACAATCAGGAAGGTGAATCAAAAGATGCATTCATTTATTCATGGTCATACAAATGAGTGCAGGGGTGCAGATGCATTTTCTATGAATGTGGGCTTTAATGCAGTTTCAATGAATGTGCATGTCAAGGGCAGAGAAGTTTACTGTTGCTCATGCTAAATCTGTTTTCATTGTGAAACTGTATTGTTTTATTTAGAAACTGGCTATCAGTGTTTGTGTTATAAAATGTGAAATAAACGTTTTCAATTAAATCCAAATATTTGTAATCATTTTAGAATAGTAATGAATAAAAATGTATCCACATTGATTGGTTTGAACAGTGTTTATGTTAACAGGGGAGATATAGTCAAGGAATTGGACAGTGGAAGGGCTGTGGAGAGGGCCCTGATCCATTCCCTGCCTAGGGCACAATTGGACAGTGATCCAGCTCTGCCCACACCACGGACAGAGTTAGACTTATACATTTCTAATTTCCACAAATTAGTGCAAATTTCTGAAGTTACTTTTCTCTAATGATCCACTAATTGCTTATTATCTGCTACAATACGTCCCCTTCAATGAATCTGTGAATATTCAGGAATGGACCATCCATATCAGCAAACTGTCAAATAAAAAGATTAAGCTTCTAGTGAGCACTAAAAATGTCCACTTCATCATTGTAAAATGGATTTAAAACTTGTAAGCAAGTTTTTCAAACTTACTATTAGGAAATGTAAAGCCATTTATGAACTTAACATTGCAGCTAATTTAAAAGGCAACCACAAAGGCTTTTTCAGCTATATTAGGAGGCTTAGAAATAATGAACAATTCTCTACTTAACTTATACTGAATCATTCTCTGACCAAAGGACATCACTAATATCTTTGCAAATAAAATCTACACTCACCCTCCCCTCTGCTCCTCTATGTTACCCATCAACCCCCCCCCCAAATTAATTTTGGATTAAGTCTTTTTGTCACTTTCCAAAATCAAAAGCACTGTTTCCATCGACCCTAAGAATATCCTTGGATTCCTGCTCAGAAACCCATAGTCATATCCAGCAAAGCCTCTCCATCCCCTCTTCAACCTGAGTCTCTACATTGATTATATCCCTAAGGTGATCTTGCAGAATGGTGATCTCTCTACTGATCCTGGGAATTACAGGCCTATTACTCTCACATCTTATGTGAAGGTTTTGAAATGTATTATGACTGTACTAATAAGCAATTATATAGCTGGCCTTCTACTGAAAAACACACCAGTTCCACTGTGTAAAAGGAAGATTATGCTTATTCAATCTGGTTGAGCTTTAGAAAGCATTACAGATGGCATGAATAAGGAGCATATAATCAACAATGCTTATCTGGACTTTAACAAAGCATTCAACACTACTTCATGTTACAATTATAGAAAAACTCTCCTAACTACTCCATGTTACAATTATAGGAAACCTCTCCCAACTACTCCATGTTACAATTATAGGAAAACTCTCTCAACTACTCCATGTTACAATTATTGTAAAACTCACTCAACCCAATATTAACCTATGCATAATTTGCTAGATTAATAATTGGCTGTTTGACAGTATCCAGGTCAGTACTTGCTCTTAACAGAAACATGTCACCAGTCATATCCCACAGGGCTCATCTGATACTCAAATTCTCCATAAAGGACTGGATTAAACAAATGATCAGTGTATTAATTAAGGAATTTCCTCAAAAAAATAAATGTAGCATAGTTTCTTTCTGTAAATCTCGCATCACTATGGCTTACCATATAGATAATATTCCACTTAATTTTGACACAGTTATCAGGGGCTTTCCTTTGTCCCACATCTCTGTGTAGTGCATAGAAACCTCTTTTACATTGCACAAATTATATGTTGTTGTATCTATTCATTACCCAAAGAGGTTGTAGTCCCATTTTATTCACCCATTATTAACCTAGCCATTGTATTTAATGCAACCTTTAATATGAACCTTACTAAGCACCTAAAATAGCCTTAGAGTCCTCAATGTTTCCTCACCAGGAGGATGTCAGGTCTCTATGACCTTAACTATTCTGATAAACAAAAAATCCTG
Source organism: Protopterus annectens (assembly GCF_019279795.1). NCBI lineage: Eukaryota > Metazoa > Chordata > Ceratodontiformes > Protopteridae > Protopterus > Protopterus annectens. The sequence continues at coordinate 1,448,998,270 of NC_056725.1, read as the reverse complement.
TCCCTCTACTCAGTGACATATAGACTCCTGACTGGTGATCCCTGCTTAGCATCCATGTTATGAATGACCCTGCACTCTTTGAAATCCATCACCTAAGTAGAAGCAGTGGCAAAGCACAATTCCCATTCCAGGGACCTAGGCCTATACTACCACATCAACACCACCAAATGATGTGATAGATACCTAATCTGATGTATACGTCTTATCAACCTATAAAATTGGTCTGGATGACTGGACAGGTGATCACAGATTGTCACCAGGGACATGTAGATAAAGTCTTCTTTTTTTGTTCAATAATAAATCTTTATTCTTTTCCAATTGTTGATACAATACTACAACATATGTACATTATATACATGAATGCATCCAACAGTTACATAAGATCATTATACATTAAGATAAAATTCTAAAAAGGTATTAAAAAAGAAAAAAGAAAAAAAAAAAGATCTAATATCAATATAAGGTTTATCTATACTAATCTCCATATTAAGTATGTACTTCCCGGGCAAAGGTGGATTAGAACATTAAGCTAACACAATGTTAAAGATTTGCTCCCATATTTTTGTATTATTTATATTTTTCTTATGATCTTTAATTAGTAATTTATGTGCTAAAATATGTTTTATCGCTACACTTTTAAAGTTTTCCCATGAAGTCAAAGATGGATTCAGCCAATTTGTAGCTATATAAAGCTTCATTAACAAGAAAATATTTATGAGTATGATCATTTGGGATCTGTTCAAGTTATTCGGAGGAATGTGAAGAATCATAAACTCCCAAGAAAGTGTGGACTGTTGATAACCCATTTTTTGTAATTGAATTTTTAGAGAATTCCAAAGTTTGAATATACATTTACAGCTCCAGAACATGTGTAAAAGGTCAACGGTTTGATCGGTACAATATGGACATTTAGGTGAATTTTTCGAGTTGAATTTATGTAAGCTGAGGTGAGTGTAGTAAGCGTTATTAAATATCATCAGCTGAGTAAATAATAGCTTTTGAAGAGATACTGATTTTAAGGTTAAATTAATTGCTTTCAATATTTTATTATCATCAATCAGTAATAATTTATCTTTCCAGTATTTGGATAAAAGTATTTGGTTATTATATTTCACATCTTTTATCAAATTATATGAAGCCGTTATATATTTGAAGTCCTGCATAAGAGTTTGCCATAAGTTTGAACAAATGGTTAAGTCTTCTTTAATTTTAAAATTACTAAAATAAGTTATTGAAAGATCCTTTAATTGTCTCATTATAATTAAATAAGAGTTAGGAAGGCTCATCTCTCTTAACATGTCGTGTATTGAGATACCAAGAAAGGGATATAAATCAAGTATGGTTAGATCAATTATAAGTGGGAATTTTTTAAGATCAATCAATTGATTACCAATTTTCAAATTCGGGTTCTTATGAAATGGTTGGAAGGTCATCATATACTGTAAGAGATTTAGTGATTTAAACAGGTCTTGTATTGATATTATATATAATCTAATATGTTCCATCAAAGCGTATATTTTAAAGGTATCTTTATTTAAAAAAGGTAATGCCTTAAAATTAATACCCAATTTAACAGCATGTTTGTAATTCAAAATCAACCACTTGGGTGACCATTTAGTACTGAACTTGTCAAAGTTAACCACTCTTAGAATTCTATTAGCATTTATTATTAAATAATATGCTTCAACATTCTGTAATTCTAAACCACCCTTATTTTTCGGAGTCATCAGTTTATCATAAGATATTCTAGTTTTCCTAGGTTCCCATACAAATCTACCTAATTCCGTATGAAGTTGTTTAAAGAATTTCCTAGAAATTGAAACTTGAGTAGCTCGAAAAATATATAATATTCTAGGGAGTACATTCATTTTAATAATTGAAGTCTTTGCCATTATTGGTAATTTCAGATTATTCCATCTTTTTAAATCAGACAGTATATGATCCCAAATTAGCTTAACATTGTTCGCATAAAAGTCTCTATTATTTGTTGAGAAAACAATACCCAAATATTTTATTTTTTCTTCGGATTTTACCTGACCTATCAATGGTAAAAGCGAAAAGGGTGTAGGCGTCTTTAAGGGAAATAAATTGTTTTTTTTTTTAATTTATTTTGTAATTAGATATTTCTGCAAAATCTTTCACTGCTTTTAATATTTTCTTAGTATCTGAAACAGGCGTCGTACAATAAATATTAAGATCATCAGCAAAAGCAGCCATTGATATTTTCGTACCATATATTATTGGAGCATTATGATAAATATTTTGCTTAATATGTAAAAATAGTGGTTCTAAATATAAATTGAATAATATAGGAGATAGCGGACATCCTTGACGGGTACCATTCTTAATTTGTATTCTTTTTGAGAAATTTTTATTAATATATAAAGTTGTATAGGGATTATTATATAACTTTTTTAATGTTAAAATGAAGTCTTGGGGTATATTGAAATATGATAAAATATCAAACAAAAATTTTAAATTAACTCTATCGAAAGCTTTTTGAGCATCACTTATGAGTGCGTAAACATTAAGATTTTTATGAGTGGCATAAGAAATGAGTGTATGAAGTGATAACGTATTATCAGTAGTTTGTCTGCCATTTATAAAGCCAGCTTGTTCATCAGATATTATTAGGTTTATTACCTTCTTCAATCTATTGGCTAAAATAGATGTCATAATTTTCATGTCTATATTTAAAAGTGAAATGGGTCTATAGTTATCCGGATTTTGAAGATCTGCATTCTCTTTAGGTATAAGAATTGTTTTTGAAGCATTAAAATGCAGATCATTAATTTTATTATTAATTATATAATTAAATACATGTGGAAGTATTTTACCCAATATATCACAAAAAGTTTTGCAAAATTCAGAAGTCAAACCATCCGGTCCTGGAGCTTTATGTGGCTTCAAATTATTAATTGTATCTGTTTCTATCATTTGTTTGATTAAACTCTCATGAGACTCATCACCAATTTTCGGAAAAATAATCTTATTACTCTTATTTATAAGTAATTCCTGATGTTCGCCATAAATTTGAGAGAATATTAATTCAAAGGTATTCATAATGTCTTCAGTATTGGTATATCTTTTATTATTAAACTGTATTTCAGAAATTTGAGAAGGTATTTTCGATTGATTAATGATACTGAGCTAGTGCTTTTGATGGGGTCTGAATATGATTAGCGTATTTTATCAGTATTTTCTGTTCATAAAATGACAATTTACTATTTTGTAGTAAAAAAAGATCTTTTTGACATTTTAATAACTCCATTTCAGTTTGTTTACTATAGTTACCAATTAAATCTTGATCTAGTAACTTAATTTTAGTTTCCAATTCTTGTATGTCTCTAGTTTGTATTTTCTTATAATAAGTAGCCTTTTGGAGAAAAATTCCTCTTATTTGTGCTTTGGTCGTTGCCCATTCTATATCAGATGGATGCCGGTGTTTAGAAAGATTAACTAGTAGATGATTGCAGGTCTCTTGAATTTCTTTAGTTATATCTTCTTTATTTAATAAATACGGATTTAGAGACCAATTATAACCTCTATGATGCCTACTATTTCTAGTGTCTTTGTTAAAAGTTAATGTGATTCTAGAATGATCCGATAAGTGTTGAGCTTGTATAGATACACAGGGATCTAAAGTAATTAGTACGTCTGAAATTAGGAAAAAATCAATCCTAGACCACATTTTATGACAACTTGAATAAAATGTAAAGTTATTTGAATTTATTTGATTGTTTGTGTATTTAAATGGGTCATATAATTTAAAATCTGTTTTAAGTTCCTTTAATGCTATCACTGCTTGATTATTAAAGGACCTGTGTGAACTTGATTTATCTAATTTGGGATCTTGATATGTATTCCAATCACCTCCTATTATTATATAACAATTATTATATTGATTCAGGATAAAATAAAGTGATGCTATAAAAAGTTGTTGATTGGTACATGGGGCATATATATTAATAAGTGCCACAGGTTTATCATAAAGTGTAGATGAGAGAATCACATAACACCATCTTCCCTCTTTGTCTATTTTAAAATCTAGAATTTTCTCTTGATACTGATTTTTAATGATAATAGCCACTCCTGCACTATTAGTTGTCCCTTCTGAAGCTACCACCTCTCTAATCCATTTCTTACCTTTAAGGACAGCCCATTGGTCATTGGTCAAGTGGGTTTCTTGTAATAAGATAAAATATGCCTTTGATTGGAAAATAAATGAAAAAATAATTTTCTTTTTTTCATGTTCTGGAGACCTTTAGTATACCATGAGTCTATTATCCACATACTAAGATCTTTAATTCGTTTAAGGATATTTTAAAATTGAGAAACAGTACTAAATTTGAGTATAATAGCACAATATATATTGTCTGGAAGCAATCTTGACATCCCATCCCTAACCAGTGCCTATCCACTATTCCCCTGGACCAGGACATACATAGGTTTTTTACACTGTTAAAACTTTTATAGTTAAATAACTTTACTAAACATCTATTCTTTATCTTACAAAATATAACATCAAAAACATGCAAAAAACCTATAAAAGCTACATCTAACTCTACAAAGCCTAACCAAAACATTCCTAATAAACACTGATGAATATCCACAGCTCTTGAACACACTATATAGTTAAGCCTATCAAGTAAATGGTCTTCATTACACTTATATTTACTATCATACCTCACTAATAGTTCTCATATATTATTACTTATACTAATTAGTTGTATCTCATTAAGTTACCTAACAACCATATTTAAATCTAAAATAGTCAAGTATGTGGCACTACACCTATTAAACAATAGCATTATTAAATTAAAGCTAATTCACCATATGTATTGTTAATTAAAAGAGAGAAAAAGAACTATGGAGAAAGCAAATGTTTAACATTTAAATATAATATTAAATCTGACTTTCTTTATATAGCCTAAATTATCTAGAATTATCATGTCAGTAAATAAGGTGAATAAAAATAGGACTCTAACTTCACTTTACTGGGTAATATAGTTAAATTTGTGAAATGATGACTGAGTAACACAGTTCTCAAAACAGTCAGAACCACATGCCAGTACATAAACAAGATAACCTTCACATTCCTGGAGAGCCCACAATATAATGTCTCATGGTCTCTTTATCTACTATTTATCCCAATACTAAATCCCCTTATTATCTAAACATTTGCAGTATTAAAACACATCAGTAATACAGGAAAAAGAAATAATAAAAATATATTACCAGGTTATTAACACAACAATATTCAGTATAACATACCTAAGGAAAAAGAATAACTATGGTAAAGCTATAATACTTCTAAGCAATCAGTTAAATGACACATTTTAAACCAGTACATTATTAATTCAATTATAATCATACCTGAATGAATTCACAGTTCCCTTTAAACCAGTAAAACATATTACATACTTTAAATGTCCACGAATGCTCATTTTACAGTCCAAATAGCTTCCACTTCCTCAACAGAGATCTTCCTACTTCCTGAGCTTGTAATCCTGTCTTCGAGCTCGCGATGGGGGAACCATTAAACGGACGGACTTCCGGATGCGCCACCTCAGCGGACCCTCAGCAGCACCCAAAGGACTTCCTGTTACTTGAAGGGGGTCAGTTCGTAAGAGCCATAAAAGTTCGGAAAATCTTCGTGGACGAGCTGGAGCTGTAAAAAGAAACTAAGTAAACATTTACCAAGGGGCCTGGTGAAGAAAAGAGAACAAACAAAGGATTTTGAAGCCTTGAAACGTAGTAAGCATGGAATCCCAGCATCCACGTTGCTGCAAACAGACTGGCGTTGCCAGATCAAGCTTCCGAAGCTGGAAGGGACTTAAAAATCTTCAAAAAGGTAACTTTTGCTTCTTTTTTGTAGATATGGAGTATTTGGAGCCATCGACTGTAAAAATCAATATGTTAGGGTATTTCATTTGAAATGTGATGTTCTTTTCAATGAGGAACTTACAGTATGGAGATAATGCTTGTCTAGCTTGCCTTATTTGCAATGGTAAATCCTTGGCCATAGAAACTTTATTATTCTGCCACTTTATATAACCTCCATTTTTTTTAACAGTTAAAATTATTTTGTTTACATCCTGGTAGTTGAGTATTTTGGCGTATACTGGTCTAGGTATGTTTGAGGCTTGTGCTTCTCTGAGAGCTCTATGGGCTCTTTCTATAACTATTTGTTTAGCTATGTCAGAGTCATTAAACAACATTTCAAGTATTTGTGTAATGGTAGAAATTAAATCATTGTATTGGATAGATTCTGGAATTCCTCTGATAATTATATTGTTCCTTCTGGATCGTGCCTCCAAATCCAGAATTTTATTTTGCATAGACTGAATATCCAGGTCATGAATGTCTGTTTTTTTGCAAGCAATGTTATTCTGTCCTCATTTTCAGATATTCTGGCTTCTGATTTATCTATTCTTTCAAGAATTTGAGTGCATGTGGCACCAAAAGAATGCACCTGGTTTGATAGTTCTTTTAAAGCTTCTTGGATAGGTAACAAAGCAGTTTTAATATCTTCCATACTAGCCATTTGATCCGGTTTATTTTTCATTCCAGCTTTTGAAAGTTCCTGCTGTTTTGTAATCTTCTGTCTTTTTGTTGTTAAATGTTTTTCTGGTTCTGATAATTTGGTTTTTGTTGTTGTTGTTTCCATACTTTTATCTTCTTTTGACATTGTGGAGCAAAGCAGATCTTTAGTATAGCTGAATGATAAATATCCAAGGTTACTACTCAGACAGTTCCTTTGTTTACTACTCTGTTCAGAGTCAGTCAGTCAATCAGATCCAATCCTGTTAATTTGTTTATTTTCCTCCGGTTCCTTCACCTCTCAGACGATATTTAGTTGTAGTAGATTAATTTTAGCCAACAATTAGTGTAGAAAAACTTGCAGTATATCCTCAGGGTTAATTTTTATTCCGAGTATCTGAAGAGCTGTAGATATGCAGTGTCTACAGAATGGCGGCCATCTTTGAATACATCTAGATAAAGTCTTCTTAAGTTCATAAGGAAGTACTAGACTAGTGGTCCTTCTGGACTATTTTAAGCCTAGCCAATTTCCAACGGGAGACTCAAACTATGAATATTTTTTCCATGAGGTAAACACCTTAATCATTACACTAACATCAAACCCCTACAGAACATGCAGAGACCTTAATAAGATTTGAACTTCTGACTCCTGGTTTAAGAGACCATTGCTCTAACTCTTGAGATATAAGGCCATACCCCTAATGGAGAACATTGTTAATCTCCCATCAGTAATGGGTGGGTGATGGGAGTGAGGTTCTTAATCATCTCCTTCACAATATATCACAAAAAGTTTTGCAAAATTCAGAAGTCAAACCATCCGGTCCTGGAGCTTTATGTGGCTTCAAATTATTAATTGTATCTGTTTCTATCATTTGTTTGATTAAACTCTCATGAGACTCATCACCAATTTTCGGAAAAATAATCTTATTACTCTTATTTATAAGTAATTCCTGATGTTCGCCATAAATTTGAGAGAATATTAATTCAAAGGTATTCATAATGTCTTCAGTATTGGTATATCTTTTATTATTAAACTGTATTTCAGAAATTTGAGAAGGTATTTTCGATTGATTAATGATACGAGCTAGTGCTTTTGATGGGGTCTGAATATGATTAGCGTATTTTATCAGTATTTTCTGTTCATAAAATGACAATTTACTATTTTGTAGTAAAAAAAGATCTTTTTGACATTTTAATAACTCCATTTCAGTTTGTTTACTATAGTTACCAATTAAATCTTGATCTAGTAACTTAATTTTAGTTTCCAATTCTTGTATGTCTCTAGTTTGTATTTTCTTATAATAAGTAGCCTTTTGGAGAAAAATTCCTCTTATTTGTGCTTTGGTCGTTGCCCATTCTATATCAGATGGATGCCGGTGTTTAGAAAGATTAACTAGTAGATGATTGCAGGTCTCTTGAATTTCTTTAGTTATATCTTCTTTATTTAATAAATACGGATTTAGAGACCAATTATAACCTCTATGATGCCTACTATTTCTAGTGTCTTTGTTAAAAGTTAATGTGATTCTAGAATGATCCGATAAGTGTTGAGCTTGTATAGATACACAGGGATCTAAAGTAATTAGTACGTCTGAAATTAGGAAAAAATCAATCCTAGACCACATTTTATGACAACTTGAATAAAATGTAAAGTTATTTGAATTTATTTGATTGTTTGTGTATTTAAATGGGTCATATAATTTAAAATCTGTTTTAAGTTCCTTTAATGCTATCACTGCTTGATTATTAAAGGACCTGTGTGAACTTGATTTATCTAATTTGGGATCTTGATATGTATTCCAATCACCTCCTATTATTATATAACAATTATTATATTGATTCAGGATAAAATAAAGTGATGCTATAAAAAGTTGTTGATTGGTACATGGGGCATATATATTAATAAGTGCCACAGGTTTATCATAAAGTGTAGATGAGAGAATCACATAACACCATCTTCCCTCTTTGTCTATTTTAAAATCTAGAATTTTCTCTTGATACTGATTTTTAATGATAATAGCCACTCCTGCACTATTAGTTGTCCCTTCTGAAGCTACCACCTCTCTAATCCATTTCTTACCTTTAAGGACAGCCCATTGGTCATTGGTCAAGTGGGTTTCTTGTAATAAGATAAAATATGCCTTTGATTGGAAAATAAATGAAAAAATAATTTTCTTTTTTTCATGTTCTGGAGACCTTTAGTATACCATGAGTCTATTATCCACATACTAAGATCTTTAATTCGTTTAAGGATATTTTAAAATTGAGAAACAGTACTAAATTTGAGTATAATAGCACAATATATATTGTCTGGAAGCAATCTTGACATCCCATCCCTAACCAGTGCCTATCCACTATTCCCCTGGACCAGGACATACATAGGTTTTTTACACTGTTAAAACTTTTATAGTTAAATAACTTTACTAAACATCTATTCTTTATCTTACAAAATATAACATCAAAAACATGCAAAAAACCTATAAAAGCTACATCTAACTCTACAAAGCCTAACCAAAACATTCCCTAATAAACACTGATGAATATCCACAGCTCTTGAACACACTATATAGTTAAGCCTATCAAGTAAATGGTCTTCATTACACTTATATTTACTATCATACCTCACTAATAGTTCTCATATATTATTACTTATACTAATTAGTTGTATCTCATTAAGTTACCTAACAACCATATTTAAATCTAAAATAGTCAAGTATGTGGCACTACACCTATTAAACAATAGCATTATTAAATTAAAGCTAATTCACCATATGTATTGTTAATTAAAAGAGAGAAAAAGAACTATGGAGAAAGCAAATGTTTAACATTTAAATATAATATTAAATCTGACTTTCTTTATATAGCCTAAATTATCTAGAATTATCATGTCAGTAAATAAGGTGAATAAAAATAGGACTCTAACTTCACTTTACTGGGTAATATAGTTAAATTTGTGAAATGATGACTGAGTAACACAGTTCTCAAAACAGTCAGAACCACATGCCAGTACATAAACAAGATAACCTTCACATTCCTGGAGAGCCCACAATATAATGTCTCATGGTCTCTTTATCTACTATTTATCCCAATACTAACTCCTTATTATCTAAACATTTGCAGTATTAAAACACATCAGTAATACAGGAAAAGAAATAATAAAATATATTACCAGGTTATTAACACAACAATATTCAGTATAACATACCTAAGGAAAAAGAATAACTATGGTAAAGCTATAATACTTCTAAGCAATCAGTTAAATGACACATTTTAAACCAGTACATTATTAATTCAATTATAATCATACCTGAATGAATTCACAGTTCCCTTTAAACCAGTAAAACATATTACATACTTTAAATGTCCACGAATGCTCATTTTACAGTCCAAATAGCTTCCACTTCCTCAACAGAGATCTTCCTACTTCCTGAGCTTGTAATCCTGTCTTCGAGCTCGCGATGGGGGAACCATTAAACGGACGGACTTCCGGATGCGCCACCTCGAAAGCGGACCCTCAGCAGCACCCAAAGGACTTCCTGTTACTTCGCGAAGGGGGTCAGTTCGTAAGAGCCATAAAAGTTCGGAAAATCTTCGTGGACGAGCTGGAGCTGTAAAAAGAAACTAAGTAAACATTTACCAAGGGGCCTGGTGAAGAAAAGAGAACAAACAAAGGATTTTGAAGCCTTGAAACGTAGTAAGCATGGAATCCCAGCATCCACGTTGCTGCAAACAGACTGGCGTTGCCAGATCAAGCTTCCGAAGCTGGAAGGGACTTAAAAATCTTCAAAAAGGTAACTTTTGCTTCTTTTTTGTAGATATGGAGTATTTGGAGCCATCGACTGTAAAAATCAATATGTTAGGGTATTTCATTTGAAATGTGATGTTCTTTTCAATGAGGAACTTACAGTATGGAGATAATGCTTGTCTAGCTTGCCTTATTTGCAATGGTAAATCCTTGGCCATAGAAACTTTATTATTCTGCCACTTTATATAACCTCCATTTTTTTTAACAGTTAAAATTATTTTGTTTACATCCTGGTAGTTGAGTATTTTGACGTATACTGGTCTAGGTATGTTTGAGGCTTGTGCTTCTCTGAGAGCTCTATGGGCTCTTTCTATAACTATTTGTTTAGCTATGTCAGAGTCATTAAACAACATTTCAAGTATTTGTGTAATGGTAGAAATTAAATCATTGTATTGGATAGATTCTGGAATTCCTCTGATAATTATATTGTTCCTTCTGGATCGTGCCTCCAAATCCAGAATTTTATTTTGCATAGACTGAATATCCAGGTCATGAATGTCTGTTTTTTTGCAAGCAATGTTATTCTGTCCTCATTTTCAGATATTCTGGCTTCTGATTTATCTATTCTTTCAAGAATTTGAGTGCATGTGGCACCAAAAGAATGCACCTGGTTTGATAGTTCTTTTAAAGCTTCTTGGATAGGTAACAAAGCAGTTTTAATATCTTCCATACTAGCCATTTGATCCGGTTTATTTTTCATTCCAGCTTTTGAAAGTTCCTGCTGTTTTGTAATCTTCTGTCTTTTTGTTGTTAAATGTTTTTCTGGTTCTGATAATTTGGTTTTTGTTGTTGTTGTTTCCATACTTTTATCTTCTTTTGACATTGTGGAGCAAAGCAGATCTTTAGTATAGCTGAATGATAAATATCCAAGGTTACTACTCAGACAGTTCCTTTGTTTACTACTCTGTTCAGAGTCAGTCAGTCAATCAGATCCAATCCTGTTAATTTGTTTATTTTCCTCCGGTTCCTTCACCTCTCAGACGATATTTAGTTGTAGTAGATTAATTTTAGCCAACAATTAGTGTAGAAAAACTTGCAGTATATCCTCAGGGTTAATTTTTATTCCGAGTATCTGAAGAGCTGTAGATATGCAGTGTCTACAGAATGGCGGCCATCTTTGAATACATCTAGATAAAGTCTTCTTAAGTTCATAAGGAAGTACTAGACTAGTGGTCCTTCTGGACTATTTTAAGCCTAGCCAATTTCCAACGGGAGACTCAAACTATGAATATTTTTTCCATGAGGTAAACACCTTAATCATTACACTAACATCAAACCCCTACAGAACATGCAGAGACCTTAATAAGATTTGAACTTCTGACTCCTGGTTTAAGAGACCATTGCTCTAACTCTTGAGATATAAGGCCATACCCCTAATGGAGAACATTGTTAATCTCCCATCAGTAATGGGTGGGTGATGGGAGTGAGGTTCTTAATCATCTCCTTCACCTTACACTTAGTAAAAATCTATGAATATATGATCCTATTTAATTGAAGAGGCCAGAACATGAGCTGAGCTTAAGTAAATGTAATAATGTCTGTCTTACTTAGGTAAAGATGTTGTATGTGTCAGTTTCTTCCTGCATAGGTTCATAGGAGGTTATTAGGCTAGAGGCCCTAAAGCCTTTATAAGCCTAGCCATGTTAATCCCAAGTATCCCCATTTGTTCTTTTTGGGTAGATTGCAGAATGAATTTATGCATAGAGTGGGTCTGTGATCAACACTGGCTACCCCTGTACATGATGGACATGGGTGCCACCCCAGTGGCAAATTTGCGGTCTCCCATTTAGTTACTTAGGTTGTGTTTGAAAAGTGTCAGTGAGGACCTCTGATTTACATTTATAGTCTATTATACGTCTATTCCAGAGAAGCAGCAGTCTCTAGGAGACATATCAGTCTCTCTAGCATGTTCCGTTAATGTCACAAGTTAAATTGAAATCCCTAGAGTGAGTGACACTTGTGGCATTTGACTTGCAGATGTGCTGCATTTCCATTAGGGCAGGTTGGTAATTGCCCTATAGGTAAAGCACAAGTCACCTCTTAGCAGCCTATAAAATATAGAGTAAGGTGACAGGGCTTTCAGCCTGTCCATGTAAGACATGGTTTGGAGTCCCTGTATTTCTTAGTGAGAAACCTCTGGGGTCTTTCCAGCTGCTGCAGATGTTTGGTGAGGTGCATGCAAAAGGGTGCATTATACTCTGTTAGAGGTCTGATGAGGATCAAGTACAGTGGAGTTGAAAAATCTCTTGACCCGGATACTATGCCCTTGCTTATGAGGTGCACTACATAGAAGGCTTTTCTTATCACTGTAGAAACTTGGTGGTCAAAGTTCAGATTGCCATCAACCTGTGTTCTCAGGGGAGTGAATTGGAGGGGGGTGCTGTCAATATTGTAATTTGTAGAAAATTCCATTTTGCCAAAGGAAATAATAATACATTTTTTGTATTTAGTTTTAGATCATGGCTTTGACACCAATCATTTGTTTGTGTTAGCCCTTCTTCTAATATGTTGATATCTTAGAGGACTCAATGATTGCTCCCAGTTTGCAACCATCAGCAAACATGGTGAGTCAAACACCAGCTATTTTGGCCTGAACTTCTGAGAAATACATGCCATACAGTAAGGAGACCCAGCACAGACCCTTGTGGTACTCCACTGGTGACAGGTATACTGCTGGAGGTGGAGTCACCAATTTTGACAGAGTGTGTTCTGCAGGTGAGTCAATTGGCTACCCATCTAGTAATGTAAGGGTCAATCCCTATCTGAGAGAGTTTCTTAATGAAGCCAGAATGAGAAATTGTGTAAAAAGCCTTGGCAAAATCAAGATAGGCAGCGTGCACTGTGTTACCTTCATCCATGGCTTTGGTGACTATCTCAAAGAAGTCCACCAGGTTTAATAAGCAAGATTTACCCTCAATGAAGCCAAACTGGGTTGGGTCTAGCATCTGGAGGTCGCTTATGTCCTTGTTGATAAGGTTCATAATAATTCTTTCCATGGCCTTGCAGATTAGGCTGATTAGACTTATACGTCTGTAGTTCCCAGGGTCAGTTGATGACCCGCTTTGTGGAGGGAGATTACTGTTGCTGTTTTCCATTCTACAGGAACATAACCAGTTCTCAAGCTATGATTAAAGAGAACATCAAATGGGTCCGCTAGGTCTTGTTTTAGACTGCTTAGAAAAAATCTGGGATATTATCTGGTCCCATTGAGGCTATGTTTTTGGCCTTAGTGAGTGCAGAGATAACTTGTTCTTTAGAGATACTAGGCAGATGGCTGGTGTCAGGTATGTTTTGGGATATGGTAGGAGGGATAGAGGGGATGAAGTTTGCACAGAATCTGTCAGCTAGCAGGATGGTGATATCTTCCAGGGTAGTATTAGTGATCCCACCTATAACCAGTTCAGCACATAGCTGGGCTATAACCAGTTCAGCACATAGCTGGGCATTCACTTTTAGACTTTGGATTTAGTTAAAGAATGCCTTATGATTATCCTTCACTAGGGATGCAATTTTAGTTTTGTAATTTGCTTTAGAAGACTTTACAAGATTTCTGATTTTCTTGCTTAGGCTTCGGAGGGAACTCTTCCTCTGCAAAGTGATACCTCTCTTGCTTTGGGACAACACTTTCTTCCTGTTGTTATATTATTTATTGATACTTGAAGTCCACCACAGTGGCTTGTTTTTATGGGAAGGTACAGCAGAGTTTATACAGTCACCTAAGTGCAGGGCATTTGCATATGGTTCTGCATAGTGATCATTGATGTCTACAACTACGGATCATATAAAGCTTTTTATACCATCATTTAGTAGGCTGTAGTTATCTTTGGTGAAGTTTATAATTGTTGTTCCTGTGAGGGTGTCAGTTCGAGTAGTTACATCAAACAAGGCTGATTTGTGGTTTGTCCTAACCAGTGAGGGCACCACAAATGGGGAAGTATAGTGGCCCTCGATATTGGTGAGCACTAAGTCTAGAACATCAGAGCCCCTAATGGTAATACAGACTATCTGTTCCAGAGCATTTGTGTTAACTAAGTCCAGGAGCCTTTGAGCAAGCATGTTTTTGATTGTGCATGTTCCCCAGTCTATGGAAGGATAGTTGAAATCTCTCATGACTAAGTTGCTGGGCTTTATGACATTCATTATCACAAGTGGTCATTACTATACATATTACTAATTTGCCAACTGTAAACTCCAATTTAATTTAATTTTTTCATGTTCTTTTAAAGAACAATTGATTCTCTAACAGCGACAAGAAATATAATTCTCTGTCTTGGCTGTATACACAATTCTTTATTCCTTCTCCAGACAGCTTTTCCGTAATGAAAATATTTCAGACAGAAAGCATTTCTTAAACTTTGAGCCACACTTCAGTTTAGTTCCTTGTGCAATTTCTTTAAAATCTGTTTTATACTTTGAAATAAAAGTCAAGGTTATTTCAGATATTCTTTCTCATCTATGTTTATTAGCTAGAGTTGTATATTTTGATGATGTTTTAAAAGAAGCCCTTCAATTAAGTTTTATCTTTAATAAGATTTGCTTCAATTCAGCAAAAATACTAATAACATAGATATATTAACTAATGTTGTGGTCTTTTGTCTCTGCCTTCTTGCACATCCTTTTCATTTTGTTGCACAAACTCTTCATTTTTTAATACCTGAGAAACCGTTATTCTAAAATGTGACTTATAGAATCGTCTTATTCCCTCATCACATTACTAATCAAAATATACGAGGCCCAGTCTTACTAATTATATGAAGTGGTAATAACATAGATGGTAACCTAAAAGCTAGCAGAGTCTTTTATTTAAGTCAGTGTCATAAAATAAATAAAATATTTGCAAATTCATAAACCAGATGTATAGCAATTTTAATAAAATTAAGCAACACATTAAACCTAAAGGATAGCAACTTAGCTTTCAATTAGAGGTACAGATATTATCATATGCAATTATAATAGCTTGGCCTTGTTTGCAAAATAAAAATGGTCCTATACAACAGAACTTTAATTACATACATGCAGTTCAATGACTTTCATAAAGTGTAAGTTTATTTTATTAAAAAATATGTTCTAATGTTTCACGATCTGCAGACTTGGGGCAGCTTGTCGAAAATAAATAAAATAATTGTACAGATGCATAGATGCATACATACATGCCTTCAGTTTCTTTCACCTCTCCATGTTCACCTATAATATGTGCATGTGTGAGCGTGTGTGAAAAATGTGCAACCCGCTAAAGAGAAAGTGTTGATAGCCTATGTTGTTTAATACTAAAAACTCAGTAAGTAACAGCTCCATACAATTTTGGCATTCATCACCGACCCCCTACATGCTAAATACATGACCATAGTGTCAATCAAGCTTCCTACACTTGTTTCATTTTCACTACTGGATAATTGTTCATGTGTAGGCATGTGGTTATTTATTTACTTATTTTCTATTTGTCTATTACTTAATAAGTCAGTTGGTCAATTGCTCAATCTCTCTATGGATCTTTAGGGAAAATGTATAAGTGCAGTCTGCAGAAATTGTAGAATTGCACTGCAATGAAGTAGCTGTAGTGCAGACTTATTCTATGTATAAATGCAAATTACTGAGGATCTCAAACATGTGTACGTCATAAAATGCAGATGGGAGAAAGATCATCTGCCTTCAGCAAGTGCCATTTCATGCAAATGTTTTTCCGTTTTTCTCATGTGATAGTGGTACATGTGTCGCTTGCAAAAAGACGTTATTCTATTAGGTTATCCTATTAGCTTCAAATGACTGTGAGCTATAGCATTCAGTCATTTCATTTACTACTGCCTTTGAAGTGGTCTGAATGAGAGTTAATACTGTGAAATGAGAAGCTGTAGTTTTAGCCTGACATAAGTGAACTTTCCTCATTAAGACATGTTACTTTAGGTAGTGGAATTTAAATATGTTAAGGTCTCGTTCGATCAGAAGGTAGAAGGATTTTGAAGACTGACCAGCCGATGGGTAACAGCAGCATCAGCTCCACCAGCTTTTGCAATAATGTAGACATCAATCATTTGATATCAAAACAAATACTGAAAAGAAATCCAGAATACCAAAAAACAGTGATGCTCTCTGTATAAGTGGTAGCAGCAGAGAAGAAGCTTCTGATACAGCAAGCAATCAGTAACAACACCTAATTAAATGATACAATAACAGATGTTATGAATCAAGACAATCATTAGAAAAGAAGGAAGATATTGATTAGGACACACACAGTCCTTCAGCAGTACCAATACAAAAGATGGGTGGTTTCTAAGACATATATCCCTATTCATACTGCATAAACTACAGCAAAATATGAATCAAGATTTGCGTTTGCTAATATATATGCAAGAAGAGGTAAATGTGCATTAGAAAGTAGATATAACAAAAATCAAATAAGGTTTAAACCTCACTGTGCTACTTGTTTGTCAGGTTCAACTTCTGGGGCTGGTGGGCAGACAAACTGGCCTGAGAAATGGGGCTGAGCTGCAGACTCTTGCACACTCAAGTTGGTAAATGAGTATGGAGGACTCTGGTAGTAGATGAAACTCAGGGAACAAGCCTCCCATTAGGAGTTACATTGTATATGTAAATCCTATGAAAGAGTACAGGAATACTAGGACCATGTTCATGCTGTATATGTTAAGCACTTCATGCTGCAGCCTTACAAGGGGGAAGCTAGGTAAGAACTTCCAAAGAATCCTGACCACCTAGACTGATTAGATAGTAGTTAATAGGCAGAGCACATATATGGGGCCAAAAGGTCTTTATATCTGCAGTACAGGATTAAGTACGCATTTTTCATTAAAGCCTCTACTGTAGTATTTAACACTGTTATTCAGGAAAGGGATCTTTGCTGCTCATTTTAACAGCTTAAACTTCTATAAGTTCACGGATTCCACCAATGATTTTGACAGACTGCAGAATGACAGTTGGTTATTCTCCAAGAAATGCATAATAATCTTTTAGAAACTAAATAAATGCCATCAGCCAGCTATTGTGTTTCATCGGCTTGAATATGCAGGTTAAATAAGACAAGAATAGTTAAGAAATCAAATCTTTCATCCCCAGATATTCTAGAAGAACAACCTTATACCTCTAAAGGCCTTGTTTTCACAGAAGTTTAGAAGGTCTATAATCATGTCTATACTTCTTAGTGATGTATCCACTAAGCTGCTTAAGTAAACTTGAATATCTTAAACAATGAAACTAAACTATAACAGAATAAAGGAAGTGCCTTCCAATCAAATAATCTGTACACTGGGGAGAAAGTTGGCATGCTTAGAGTGCAAAGGACGAGGTCACATTTTATCTACAACCAGTGAAACTTCAAAGCAAAAACACAGAAGTGTGTGTAGCGAGTTTGAGGGATGGAGTGATTTATCTAATATTAGTACTACACTTACTGAAATGTATAATAATG
This sequence comes from Protopterus annectens, assembly GCF_019279795.1. NCBI lineage: Eukaryota > Metazoa > Chordata > Ceratodontiformes > Protopteridae > Protopterus > Protopterus annectens. Next base: position 1,448,980,502 of record NC_056725.1, on the reverse strand, counting down.
ATACAAAGTCATACCTCCCAAATGTCCAGAATTTTGCATAATATCCAGATTTGTGCATCATATTTTGTTTTGTTCCTCATAAAATTTATGATTTTCAAGCAAATCACTGAGGAGTGAAGCCACTAAATAATGACACACATATTTGAGTTTCAGACTTTATATTCTTCAGAAAATGCATGCTACCACAAGACCTGTTTTTCTAGCAACTTCTAAGGTTATAAGAGAAATATTTCAAATCTGTCAATATTTTTGTCTTTGACTCCCACTATTTCAGGCTTTGTCCTGATTTATTGTACTGAGAGGTTAAGAGGTATGTATGAAATGCTTGCGACTCTTTTTGTTATATGGTGCTTGCATTTCTGATGTAATAAGATTAAAGAATGCTGGATCTTTGAAAAAGATATATTACTTAAAATGCTCTCATTTAAATGCCCCGAGCACTCGGGCAACAACAGAGCAAATTCAATATACAGTATTTCAAAGTTTTAAAATTGGAATCAAAAGCATAAGCTATTAGTGGAATAACTTTGTAACAGCAGCTTCTGAAGATAATACATAAAATATGAAATAAGGAGTGTGTAAATCATTTCTTTTTTTCAAGAATGCTTTATTTTGCATTCAAATGGTAAAATACATTAAAATGACAATTTAGAAGGTATAGTGTTAACTGCAACAGTATACACCTCAAACATTTAAAACATACAATAACCATCCTATGAAACACAGTCCTCTAAATAAAACTATTTACACTATGTGCAAGAAGTGCTACAAAAAACCTGCGTGGTATCATCAGTGCAAATCAAAATAAGCTTTTAGATTGGTTATATATGTTTGAACAAAATAGCTAAGTATTCTGAATTCAGTCTTTTAATATATGTTCTCGGAGAAAGTTCCAATTTTGCTGATAATAAAGAAGTTTATTCATATTCTTAGTTATTAGCTTATGTGAGGATATATATTTAACAGCCACTTTTTTCTGAAGCCTAACCAAGAAAGTTTAGAAAGATCCAACCAGTTTTGAGTGATGTATAATTTAACTAAGGCAAATAGGGTAGTCAATATATGTAACTTTAATTTTGGTAGTTTATGACTTGTGATATTTAAGATAGCAAATTCCCAGGACAGCGCTGATTTTTCATACCCCATGTTTTCTAATTTTGCCTTCAAATAACACCATAGCTTGTAGGCGTATTAGCAATTCCATAAAATGTGTAATAAATCTGTTCTGGGGAAAGTACAGTAAGGACATTGAGGAGTGATTTTTGGATTAAAAGTATTAAGCTTCATTGGGGTATAGTATGCATCATTGTTTAGCATTAGTTTTGTGTAAATACGATTTTTAAATGTAGTAAGCTTGAAAGTAGATTCGATGGCTGTCAATTTTTTTCATCTGTGAGCTCATTACACATTTTGACCTGGCATTTAGAATATAGCAAGGATGCTTGATATTTAATTTAGGTGACTAACTTGTATACATTAGAAACCATCTTTTTTTTTTTTTTTTTTCTGGATAAAGTTTTAAGTAGAGTTGTGCAGGGAATGATATCAAATTCATTAAGATATGAAGCTATTATTAAAGTAGATAAACGCTCTCTGACTTGTTTTATTATAATAGTATAATTCCTATTCATATTAACATCTAGTCTGATTTGTTTGAGGGATTTCCTCTATACATTAGAATAGCCTGTAAGTTACAGTCTTTAATAAGAGGATATTTATCCAGGCTTGTCATATTTTTTAGTTTAATATTTGGGTTTAAATGAATGGGCTGCAACAGGGTTAAAGTATTTTCTAAATTTAAAGATTTTAGGAGATTTTGAAATACTATGATTTTTGGATTAGTGAAGGATGAAGTTTTATTTTCCCACAATTGTTTGGCTTAATGAAGGGAAGAGCTTTTGGATTAAAACTAGTTTTTTTAAACTTGTTTATATCAAATTTTAACCCAGAGATGGGTCCATTCTTTGCTGTTAGGATTATATTTTGTGATTTGTATTAATCTGTTAGAGAAAATTATGTTATAATATAACTGAAGGTCAGGCAAGCTGAGCCCTCCTTTCTCTTTTGGATTGATGTATTGTAGTAAATTTTGATAGTGCCTTTCAGTAGTAACTGTTAGTCTAAAACCTTATAGACTGTACATAAACATTTATAATGGAATCAAATCAGATAACTTTTGAGAGAGTGATTATTCATATTCATAGGTAGTTAGATATACTGTATTCATTAGTTTCTTATGAATTTGAGCTTAATATACAATGTATACTTATATTTGCTAGTGCAATTAACAAGGTAACCTTTATGGGAGAGAAAAAAGAATATTAATAATGTTTTATGTACGCAGTTGTCAAGTTTCCATTAATATAAACCAGTGATTATAGGAAAAACTTATTACTTATTTTCTCATTAATCTCAATTTTATATAGTAATAACAGAATAGAGAAAAATTGCATATTTTACAAAACTAATGGACCATCCAAATGTTTAAATATCGTTGTCAGTTATTGTGGTTTAACACCAAGCCATTTACAACATTAATTTGCGCAGAGACAAATAAAATACTTTGAGCTATAGGCTAAGGAGTAGCTATTTTAATTATGATCACAGAACCCTTTCGAGACTGAGCATACTTGTTTGTTGTAACTGCATCACTACATACATTATATTTGTGGTTTAGTGCCTTCCTTACTTCAACTATATATCACTTTTCTTTACAAATTTGAACCACATTTGAGATATTAAAAGGCGGGAAATATAAACTTATTCCAGACGATACAAAAATAAATGCCTGAGGAAAGATTTCCTTGATGAATCATGCTCTCCGATATACAACTATTAGAGCTTAACTTAACCTGGCAAGTCATTAGATGTACAAAACCATTCTTTATTTGTATCTGTGCTCAAGTTCATATTGAAGACATGGTCTGGTTGAGTAGCAAAGTACAGTTCTGGGAATGTAAAGACTATTCATGCAAGTTCTGTATCATCACTTGACTCACTCCTTGGTATTAAATGAGATATTTGGTGCCTATGCAGTTTCCTTCTAACCTGTTTAATGCAGTTTAATTATCCCTTGACATAGTGACTGAGGCAACCTTATACAGCAGAGTAACTAAAATAGCCATATGGTAATGCTGTTAAAGTAACTATTAGTACTGTAATAACATTCATGTTATCACATATATGAAGTCTTTGTGTCTTTATCATGGTCTGTGTTTATCAACGCAGCTCTACCACATCACTCCATCGATATTCACTTATAGCTTAGTGAGCCTTTCTTTTAGCACATTATGCCATGTTGCAACTAGTACTGAAGAAGCAGAGGAGCCCGTCTTAATCAAGTAAAAAATGACTAATGTAGTTACCGGTTCAATAGTGATCCAAACTGCTAAACAGGCTCTGCATCAATATAAGTTTAATGTTTTAAACATATGGGATCCATTGTGCAGTTGATCTTTTCAGTGATTATAATATATTTATACCAGGTTGGAAGGGTGCAACTGTAGATTAGGACCATTACTAGGTAAATATAAATATTGTTCCTTTAAGAAACAAGAAGGAAGGAGTTACTTGCAAATGTGCCTTCTCTACAACAGGAGCTTGAAGTAACATATCTCTTTTAGGATGAGATACTTTAAGGATACTTCCAGTAAAATTGAGGATTTGTTGCTATATTTATTTCCTGTTGTTAAAACTATTCTTCAGTATGACAACTTTTATTTTTTGTTTGCTCATGCAGTCAAGAGTCTGGAGTTTCGCTGAAACCTTTCAGGAATCTTGGCTTTGCCTCTGGGTGAGTCAGCTGAATATTTACGATCTTTATGTTGAAATAGCAAAGTATTTGGATACTTCATTTGAAAATTAATTTTTATGACTCAGCAAATATGCACAATAATGGGACAGAAGCTATCTTTTTTGTTTGATTTGTAGCGGAAGGTCTTAGGTGAAAGTCATTTTATAACCATTTCAGGTTATAAACTTTTTGGCTTTGGCTTCCATTAAGACTTTTTGAACATCTTGGAAATTAAGTAGTTTAATGGGTTTGGTAGGGTCTTGGTTGCTACAAAATGCCCCAATGAGCTCTTTCTATAGTAACTGCAATGTGCTCAAGTCATTAAGCAAGAGGCAACTGAAAAGCTGTGCAAGAATGTTATTCAATTGCTGTTGTTCATACTTTTCAAGAATGCCCCTCACTAAAATCTTATTGTGCCTGATTCTGGCTTCTAGATCAATTAGTTTTTTTATTGTATTTCTGTGATTGTTGCATTTTTCGTTTCTAGTTCCTTTTGAAGTTTATCAATTTTTATCTCATTTTGATGTGTTTTAGCTTCGGTTTGATTGAGTCTCTCTCAATACAATTTGATTTAGAGTGCTGCCGAATCCAGATAATTGTTCTGAAAAGTTACGTACAGCTGTTTTTAGAGGTAAGAGGGTCATTTTTAAGTCATCTATGCTGAAGGGTTGGTCCAATTTTGGTTTAGTATTGACTTTGGGTCCTGCTGCTATTTGGTCATTTGTTGTCTCTTAGCTATCAATTCCTTCTCAGGAGAAGCAATAGTCAACAGTTTGGTCTTGGTGGTTTGAGTATCCATCTCATCCATTTCACGATATATTCCCTGAGTTGAATGATTTCTTTATTTTCCTATTGTTTTCCTTTTTCACTGGGATAGTAGGCTCAGTCACATGTGATGAGTATTTCCTGAAAGGTTAGAATTAAAATTAGCACCCTTTATCCTGGTGGATGAGGATTCTCTTTCCTTGAGAGAGCACTTAAATGGATATATAGTTCCAAGATAAATTTTTAACTTTTAGTAATTGGCTTAGAGTAGGTTTAGCTATCTGTTGCAGGGAGTGACATGGAAAGGGTGCCTACTGGATACCCGCCATCTTGGAAGTCCCCGTGTTAATGGTTTCTTATTGACTATGCATGGCAGCAGTTGTAGAGTATAGACAATATACCTGTGAACATATTTTACTAACACTTCGTAAATGGAAAAAAATGAAAGTTGTTATATTTCTGTAAGAGCAATTCAAAGTTTAATCTGTTGATCCTCTACTAGCAATTTTTATTTTAAGCCCTGAAAAGTCAGCAGAATCAAACATTCTTTACTAATAATTAACACGGTTCCTAGGGTAGCAGGATATTATAAACATTTCAGTTTGTCTGATTTGGATAGCTTGAGAAAATGAATCAAAGATCTTTTATGATATGCTTACAGATATTTAATTGTTGACAGTGTAAATCCCCAGTCTATTAAAGCACAGCTACTTATGCAAAGACTGTACACTTTTTATGATATAATAATTTGCTTTTAATTCACACATATAAGAAAATGATTTCTCCAGATATGGAACTAGTAAGTAATATGCTCTTCCACTAATTAATCCTCCTTTGATTTTGTGTAATCCTAATTTTTCCAAAGCTGTGAAAGCAAATGGCAAAGTGCCTGCACTTTCATTTCTCTCAGGGATTCATGATACATAATTTTTTTCATATTATTTTCAAAATGAACTGATTTGTACTTGACAATGTATTGCAGCTGCTCAGTTACTCTGAATAATTCTCACCATGAAGCTTGAAACGAGTTTTGCAAAGTAGCCAAACAGTTAAACTGATCAGAAAAATGTTTATTTGGGAAAAATACATTTTCTGAGAAATGTGCTCATGATCAACTATTTCAGCTTTTGACTAATTTTTAAAATTATTTGAAATTTCTTGTAGAGCAGAAGACAAACATTTCCTGATATTTCCATTAGAAGTAAAGCTGAGACGTGCAGTTTTTTTTTTAACTGACAGGCTTGCACAGACCTAAATCTCTGGTGAGTAAATTCTGAATCATTATTCATTGTTAGAAGTATCTGTTTAGCTTTTTTCATTTTGTTCACATCTGCCTACTCACTAAGAAATAAGCAAATAAATCTGATAGAAATAATATTTTGCTCAGGAATTGAGTATCTTAGTTTTTTCTTTTCAGTGAGGAAAACATTGCTGAAATATTAAGTGCTACTTGAGGGACAGATGTTACACAATGATATCAGACTGAGTTTACAAAACATTACAGTGGGGCAACTGTCCCACTGCACCCCTTATGTGGGGGACTCTGCCCCCATACCCTCTGATTATTATATATACCAAATCCAAGATTGTACTACAGTGGGGAAAAGTGTAAAGTCTCTGATACCTACTGTACCACAATCTCCATACAAAAGCTTTGACATTTTAGAAAGTCAATCATATGGTCTTGACACTTTCAGATAACTCAGTATCCTACATTGGATCTGAAAGTGCTAATCTTTATAAATGTTTATTGTATTAGAGTTTAAATTTTATGATAACCGTACTGGTTGCACTGGTTGCTGCATTTGTTGGATACTTTTTAATACAGTGCTTTCTTCTGATAGCTGACTTCTTGTTGTTCTCTGTTTGTTACATGTATGTGTGTGTATATATATATATATATATATATATATATATATATATATATGTATATATAAAACAAATTCAACTCTCAGTCTGCCAACTTACCAAGTGAGTGTTGATGAAGGAGCCTTTGTCAGTATTGGAAATGCTATTTATAAATAGGTAACTTGACTGCTCTGACTTTCATAACACCTTGTATTTTGATATTTGATTATTTTCTCATAAAAGACAATAAAATATTTTGCCTTTTTTAAAAAGTGCATCATGTATTTTATTATTCTTGATCAAAATACATTTCATAACAGTACCATTTATGGATACAAACAATATTAAGTCCATCTCTAAGTTAATCATTTTTCATAGTCAAAGACTTGGATTCAAAAGTATGTTATTCATTGCACAAGTCAACTTTTGCTATGTGACAGTTGCTGAAACACAGGTCTATTGATGGACAAAAAATATTCAATGTAAATTCATTGTGCATAGTGTAAAACATTATAATGCAACAGACTTAATGGCATGTGCATGCAGGCAGTGCAAAATGATAAGTTACAGTTGCAAACCAGATTCATAAATGACAATGAACTACAGTGATTTAGTTCAAACAGACAGTTTGGAGTATTTCAGCTTTAGTATGCATCACATAGTAGTTAAACTTGATGTGCTGTAGGATGTTATGTATCTGCAACTTAAATGTTAAGCCCTGTGGAACTGTGATGTAGCTTGCACTGGTAGCACATGACCTGTAGGGCTGTAATGCTGCTGGCCATTGCACTGCATGCTCTGTAAGGCTGTAACATATTTGGCAGTGCCTCTGCTTTCCCTGTAGAGTTGCAATGAAGCCTTTGTTGATATTACATGCCCTCTAAGGCTCTAATTCAGCTGGCATTGCTAATTCATGTAAGGCTGTAATGCAGTTGTCAATGGTACTGTATGCCTTGTAGGCTGTAAAGTAGCTGGTATTTGTATCGCACATCCTTTAAGGACATAAAATAGCTAACATTGGTCCTGTATTTTCTCTACGTCTGTAAGACTGCAAGTACTGATTTTGTATATTCTGCAGGATTTAATTCAGCTAGAACTGCTAATTCATACTTTGTACATATACTGCATACCATGCAAAGCTGTAATGTGGCTGGCACTGGCACTGAATACCCTGTGAAACTACAACATAGTTGCACTGCTGCGTCATCCCCTGCAATGTACATTGATAGTGTAGCTGACAGTAGTGAGTCATGCCTATTAAGTCTGTAATGCGTCTAACATTAGTACTGCACATGCTGAAAGGCTATGGTACAAACAAAAGTAAAGTTTCAGTGACAGAGAAGATTCATTGCTTTAAATGAAGAGGAGCAACTGGACCATGCATAGGCTGACAGATTTTTTACTGTAACATATATGTGATATATGTGTCTCTCCCTGCAGATAGTGTCAATGACTTTTCTCACTTTATACCTCGGTTTTACTATAACTCTGCATCAATTATTCTGGTGTATTTCAGTAAACGCCATGTTATGCTATATCTCACTGTCATGGGTATCCAATTAACCAATACACAGTCATGTCAAGTGTGCTAAGGTTTGTGAGTAATTATATAGCATCTTCAATATTCACCACTTTGCAGTCAGAATACAGAATTGCTTGCTGTCAATTTAAAAATGAAACTAGGATCGACAAATTGCATCGATATTGCGAATAGGGGCCCTTTGAGTCTAGAAATAATATACTAGGCTGACAGAAAATGATAACTTTTGGAAAACTATTAACTTGTATGTAATTCATATGGCATCATAACAAGTGTTGATATGAGACATGCTAGGATGATGGACAGTACTCATATCTATTAAATAGCTTGTGGTAGGAATGTTGTCATGGATAAAAAAGGCTGTTAGCTATATTGTTAACAAATACATTGACATATATAAGATTATATACCAACAGTATAATTTCACTGTACAGCACAGCAGATCTCTATCTTATTCTTAAATGTAGAAGAGTAATATACAATATAATTGATGTGAATGGAAATGCATACAATTAACCATAGTTGCAGTTGCAAACCTGCATTGTACCATTGTTCAAGGAAAACATTCTTAGAATGTAAATAAATTCTAGGCATAGATATACCACGATATAGCAAAAGCAGCAATTATAGCTGCAGTATGAGTATTGGCAAGTGGAAAATGTCTGGCTTTCTGGAGGAAGTAAAATCAGGAATGAAGGCAAGGAGGGATGGAACAGATGTTTGATATAGTGTGCAAAGTGGTAAATACAGGGCTGCATCAGTGTTGTAATGAAATGCATAATAAGGGTAGCACCTAGGTCAGAAAGCAAGGGATACAAGTATGTAACGTGTGGTGTTGTGTTGCATGGGGAGTACTTAATGTCACTTCATGTTTCACTTCATGTTTTAAAATTACAAAACATATGCTGTGCAACAATTGGCTAAAGTATTGGTGTCATTCAAAGGGGATCCAATGCCTGTCAGCCTGGGATGACATGCTCGACAGGCCACGATGCTTCGCTAGGGACAGCTTGCACCTGTCACCCCTGGGCTTTCGGATATTGGCAAAGGCTATTGCTACCCCCATAGTTCCTTTTTTAGGCAAGGCTCAAAAGACAAACCCACCTCCATTGGTATCACAAAGGATAAGAAACTAAGAGTAATGCTACTCAACGCCAGAAGTCTAAACCTCAAGATGCATGCACTTGAAACTCTCCTTAGCATGGAGAACATCGATATCTGTGCAGTAACAGAAACCTGGTTCAAGGCTCCCGAGAGCACCCCAGCACTACCAGGTTATACCTCATACCATGCTTTTCGGCCCCAAAACTTGGACAGAACCAGAAAAGGAGAGGGAGTATCAATATTCGTCAAAGATACCCACACCTCCAGGTTGGTGGCACAGCACGAAGCATCAGAGACTATCCATGTGCAACTAACAGTGGGTAAAACTGCCTTCCAGTTTATAGCCTGCTACAGACCACCCTCCCAAACCCAGGAACCCCACTCGGCCTTCCTGAGAACACTGGAAAATATGAAGGTCTCTCCAAACACCATTATATTGGGCGACTTCAACTACCCAAACATAGACTGGGAGCATTACTCTAGCTCCAACACCCTAGCTCAAAGGTTCCTAGAATTTATAAACTCAAATTCTATGGAACAACTTGTTACCACTCCCACAAGAGGGAAAACATACTGGACCTGATCATCACCAACATGGGGACTCTATGCTCCAGACCAGAAGTGTATCCCTCACTGGTAAGATCAGACCATAAACTAATCTCACTGGATATTCACATCCCGACTCCACCCCCTGCCCAGAAAACCACAGTGAAAAACTTCTCTAAAGCAAATTTCACACTCCTCAAAACCGAGGTGGAATCCTTCAAAGCCCCCGGGCCTGTGGAAAATACGGCCCAGACCACAGAATCCTTTATAAACGCATTCTATGAACACCTTCAGGAATGCATGGATCATGCAATCCCAAATAAAACCAAGAACCAATCCTCCAAAGGCAGACGTCCTGTCTGGTGGACCCCAGCCATAAACAAACTATACAATAGAAGGGGGAAGCTGCTATGTAATAGAGCAAAATCCAAAAAGGGAAAGCATCTCTGATCAGTGTTAGCAAAAAACTACGGGCACTCATAAAATCGTCTAAGGCCAGCTTCGAGAGAAAAATTGCACAGGACACTAAGGATAATCACAAGGCTTTCTTTAGTTATGTTAGGAACCTGGGTGGGAATTCCCAGATATGCTCAGAATTAGTCCAAAATGACAAAAAAATACACCGAACCCACAGACATTGCCAACATCCTAGCTGACAGGTTCAGCGCAAACTTCTACCCCCCCCCCACCAAAAGGGCAAATATCTATCCCAGCAGAGTGCTGCCCCCCTAACATCTCAGATGCTCAGGTAAGAGCCGCCCTCTCCAAAGCAAAAAACACAGCATCAATGGGACCAGATGGTGTCCCGGGCTGCATCCTACATGAACTCCAAGAAGAGCTAAACCCAAACATAAAACTACTGTTCAATCTCAGCCTTACCACAGGATATGTACCCAAAGAGTGGCATACAGCAACAGTGGTCCCTCTCCACAAAGGTGGTGCCTCAATGGATCCTGGAAACTTATCGCCCCATAAGCCTGACTAGCTTGGTCTGCAAAGCTATGGAAAGGATCATCATGGACCTCATAAAAAAAGATATTGGGGACCTACAGACACTGGATCCTACCCAGTTCGGCTTTGTTAAGGGTAGATCCTGCCTCTTAAACATGGTCAATTTCTTTGAAACAGTCACCAAGGCCATTGACGAGGGGAAGGTGGTCCACACAGCCTACCTGGACCTCGCAAAAGCCTTCGATACAATACCCCAATCGGGCATTATAGATAAGTTCACCAGCTTAAATATAAACCCCTATGTCACTAGATGGGTTGCAAACTGGCTCAAGGACAGAACCCACATGGTTAGAATTGCTGGAGCCATGTCAGACTCCAAACCAGTTACAAGTGGCATCCCACAAGGCTCAGTCCTTGGACCTCTCCTGTTCGGTATATATTTCAAGGAGGTACAGGTCAACACGGAAGGACTGTGGCTGACCAAGTTCACAGATGACTGCAAACTGGGCACTATAATTGACTCTCCAGCCGACACAAGCATTCTCCAAAAGGGCCTCATAGAAACAGACAACTGGTGCCAGAGCCATGGCCTCTGCATGACCAGGCCCACCACGATGAATATACTAGTGTATAGTCATCCCCTTTGGCAAAAACAAAGTGCCCACAAATTACCACATAGGTGGTAATCCATTAAGTACAGAAGAAGTAATTAGGGACCTGGGGACCCAAGTTGATAGCAATCTCTCATTTGACAACCACGTGGCCAAAGTGGTTAGAAAAACATTTTATATAGCCCACCTAATCATGAAGGGATTCACATCTAGATCAGGGGAGGTCATCGTGCCTCTTTACTCATCCCTCATCAGGCCCATAATTGAGTACAATGCCCCTTTTAGGATGTACCTTACCAGACACCTGCAGCAACTGGAAAGACCCCAAAAGTACCTCACCAAGAGGATCAAAGGGCTCAAACAGATGCCATATGCTGCCCGGTTAAAGAAACTCCAGCTCTACTCAGTGGCATACCGCCTGATCAGAGGCGATCTGTGCCTGGCGTATAAAGCCATGTCCAACCCGGAATTAATGGACATGCTGCACCTCAGAAAATCCAAATCCCATCGAGTTACGCGCTCGAGAGACTTGAACCTCAGCACTGAAATAAATAGGACATGCTGGAGGGACAGATTCATAACCCAGAGGCTTCCTTCACTCTGGAATAAAATCCCAGTCCAGGTTAGGCAGAGTCCCTCATTGACTCTCTTCAAGAGGAATCTTGATGAGTGGATGGGAGATCATAGGTTTACCCCGGGTATCACTTCTGTGTCACTGTTAGACAGAGGCACAGTATACTAACCTCGAAAAAGGGCATAGCAAAATTAATTTAAAATGGGTGGCGAAAGCCAAACACTCTCTGGCTAGGCTTATAAATGCCCTAGGGCAGATAGCCTAGTATGAACCTATGAACCTATGAACATCAGTAGAAGTGTGTACTTCTATCAGTAGAAGTGTCTGTTATGCAGCACTGAAATCAAAGTAACATTTATAGTGAGTGGATGCAGCTTCAGTGTTTCAAACGTTGTACGTGTGTTACAGAATCTATAATCTTGCTGCTGTATGCACAGCATATGTTTTGTAATTTAACATGTTGACACAGCACATGTTATGTAATTTAACATGTATAAGTATTTCTGAAAGAGTTGCTTCTGAATTCTAGATAGATACTATAGTGTGCTGAAGCATAACTGCAGAAAATGTAACAGTTGTGTTGTTTGTGGGGGAAACTACATGGTACCACAGCTGTGCATGCATGACCAGGCCCACCATGATGAATATACTAGAAAGCTCGAAATATGAAGCAGTACATCCAAGTCAGCCAATGTAATGAATTTTCTATGGATAAGATTGTAAGCTGAAATTGTGCTATTTGTTGCAAAATACTCACTTCAAAGAATTTCAAGAAACTGGACAAACAAATAAGAAATAAGAGTTGAACTGACTGTCCAGAAGATGTTTGTACTACAGATGCACACGGTGGAAATGCTGGATTACATCATGCCGTCCACTATTTCTTGACTTGAAACATGTCCTCCTGTGTTTCTGGAGATGACATATATAATGAAGCAATGAGAATGAGCTTTGAAACATGAAATAGGTGATAGTGCTTAGCAGCTACAAGTATAAATGATTACTCTAGTCAAAATCCCATTATACACACGGAGGGAAAGGGCGCCTGAGCTGAATTCCTAATATACCGCATAATCAAGTATGTGTTTGACCACATAGTTGGTTAGATCTGCTGCACACATATCTCTGGTTGGGATATACAGTACAGAAAACATAAGACATCAACAGTATTCCTTAACCATGCAATACTAAAGAACATGAGGATGAGAAGGCAAGATAAATCAGGAATCCAGCTCCCTGCTGAAACGAACATTACATTGGAGAAGATGACTGACAGCACAAAGATGAGAACATATCAATCATGGCAAATGTTCCTCAGTGGGTTGTGCATAACCAGGCTGTTGTATGTAAACAATGTCTAGCAGTCATGCTATCAGCACAGTGTGCTGCAGATGCCTGTGCATGATTGGTAACAGAATATCGAACAGATGTAATAAAAAAAAACAAAAAAAAACTCAACCTAGACCAAGTGCAATTGGAGAAGCTGCCTTGTTACTGTCATTTTTTTGGTTTGTATTCCTGCCTTCAGTGTTCTGATTGCCAGATAAAAAAAAAAATTGAATTAACCATGTTGACATGATGGTGTCTAGATTGCATGCTTCTGGGTGATGTGACGCATCTTGATGACATGGGTATGTGGACTGCTTTCATTTTCACCTACACAGCAAGTACAGTTTGCAGATGTGGACACAAATGAGTGAGAAATGGATGAAATTCTTAAAAAAAATGTAAGCTGTTATTGTGACCAGACACCAGCAAGCATTCTGGGGGATGTTAGTTATTTTTTTAGCTTTGCATGCTACATGAAGCCCAACCAGGGCAAAGTGGTCATGCTGTGCATAGGGTAAAAGCTGCCAGAGTGTTTAGTATGCAGCTGTACAGTATAGTTGTATAATATACACAGCAATAGCTATAACATATATATATATATATATATATATATATATATATATATATATATATATATATATATATATATGGGTCTAGGACAGTCTACCGAAAGACTGTTTCACCAAAAGTGAAACGGGCTGTCACAGTTTCGCGAAAGCACTTTTTAATAAAAACAGTGCTTTCACGAAACTTTCGTAAAAGTACAGGGAATCGGGGGAAGTGGTAGTGTGCGAAATCGGACTACAGTGGGGATAAGGGAATATTCCCTTTCCCCCACTGTAGTGCGATCTCGGAGTGAGAATTTAAAAGTAGGGGGGTGTGGAGGGTGCAGGGGGCAAAGCCCCCCTGTGTAAACATGGTGTTTGTGTTTTTTTTGTTTTTGTGTATGTGTGTGTGTGTTTTACCTTCCGTTTACTGAAACTGCTTTTTCAGTGAAAGCAGTTTCGGTAAACGGTGTTTGGTAGGGTTGGATAGGACAGTTGGTCTTTTGATCAACTGTCCTAGATCCATATATATATATATATATATATATATATATATATATATATATATATATATAGATAGATATATATATAGATATATATCTATATATATATATACACACACACACACACACACACACACACACACACACACACACACACACACACACACACACACACACACACACATGCACACACACACACACACACACACACACACACACACACACACACACACACACACACACACACACACACATCGTAAGTGGTATGAGGGAGTTTCTTTCCTTTTTTCATCCTCCAGTCATTGACGTCAGTCACAGGAAATGATATCAGCAATGGAAATAATTTAAAATGTATTTTCTACCGTTGCACTGGCTTACTGGACTGCCATCATGCAGAGAAATCGTTCACTTAAGATGTGGATAGTGCATAATGTCCGATGAAGAAGTACTATGCAGATATCAGATTCATCCATTTTCACATGATCTTTCAGGTACTTTTAATTGCTCATGTAACGTCTGAAGCTGCCTCTGTATACTGAACAGTGAGCATGCTATGCTTATTTTGCATAATGCATTAAATAGGGCATCACTTTACAATGCTCATACCTTAATAAAGGTCTCATCTTCTGTACAACATGTGGAACAAAATGTTGTTAACTCCACACACATATGAAGCCTTTAAGTCTACAATATATAAGACAGGCATGCAGTGCTCTGCTGACTTGCATGGGCAACTTGCATGAATGTCATCACTCCCCTGTGGTATGACACACTATGTCATACACAAATTCATTAGTGGAATCCAATGCAACCATAGCTATAGAACAAGAAAGCCCAAGTCTTTGTTACCTGTCCCTAGGCTCTGAAATAGCCTGAATAGTACCTTATTTATGCAGCCTGCATTATTGCACGGTAACCAGAACTAGAGCTCCAAAAATAGAGACAGTCACACACCAATGAACAGCTACTTTTTGGTGCCTGATATTGATAGAATCACATATAAGGTATGCACTATGTGTGGAATCTCTGCAAGTAGAGGTGTGCAGTCTTGCCTCACAGTATGCCACCAAGATATGTATTTCCTGATAAACTCTGTATCCACTCAAGACCTTGTACCACAAGTACAAACATGAATCACTTATAGTAAACAACTTGAAACATATCTGCCTGGACTATCTGAAGGGAAACATAATGGAGATCTTGTAGTATGTGGCCATGGAAGGTATGAATCTCACTTTGAGCAGCATTTTAGCACCACTGAGAATGGTTTCACTAAATATATATATCAGCCTGTGAAAACATGGTAGATAGGCCTAACTGCTTTCACAGGGATGGACTGCTGCTATTTCAACAAGGGTTTTCTAAACTGGCTAAAACTTTGTCCACCTCCATAATGCCTTTTTTAGTTAATGTCAGTCTTCAAAAGCTTAGAATAAATAAATCAAATTCTGAATAACATGAAGATATTGCTACTCAATGCCAAATGCTGCTTAGCCTAGAAAGCATTAATATACATTGTCAAGTAGACCTGGTTCAAGATCAAGCAGAACACCTCATCAGTGTAGGAGTTCAACAACTACCATGTGTTCAGGACCAGCATACTAGATGAAGACACTAAAAACAATAGTTTGTCTATATTCATAAAACAAAATATCACTTCTGTCTTATTCAACAGAATAATAACCTGAAACTTCTACATATCCAACTTACCATTAACAACTCCCCTTATTACATCATAGCTAACGACAGGGCACACTCTATATCCCCTTTGGGCCATACCTTCTACCAGACTAGTGTGGAATCCCTGTGCATTCAGCTAAACACCATTCTCCTATGAGGATATCAACCTCCCATCCATCAAATAGGAGACTTATACATCCCCTGAAAGGTATGACCAAAGATATCTAGACTTTATAAATACAAATTTTTAAGATCAGTTAGTCCACACCCCAACTAGTGGAGACAAAATCCTAGACTTGTTCCTCACAAAGATGAGAGAGCTCTGTTTCCGACTGCTGTAACTTTCTCCCTTATCAAATGGGAACAAATATAAGTCACATTTATTATAAGAGTGAAGCCAGATGTATCGTCAAATGCCTCATTGTTCATAGAATATGCACAGGTTGTCTCAATTCATTATCCCCTTTCAACATGATGATCCCACTGCATATGTGGATTATTTTATTGCCAAAATATATGTGCATACAAATAGCTGCATAAATGCATCTGTCCCCCTTAGAGACAAATACAGTGCCAAATTTAAAATCAAACCTCTATGTTGGGACTCAAATAGTATGAGTCTACAAAAAAAAAAAAGAAAAAAGTCATTGCATGCAGTTATAAATATAACTATCAAAATAGCAAAAACACTAAAATAACCAAAACCAGTTATGAGGTAAAAAAGCCACCTAGTCAAAATACAACCAGAAAGCCTTTTTTAACTATATTAGAAACATGAAAAACAACACCCAGCACAGCACAGAGTTAGTAGTAAATGGTATCACATACTGAGACTATGAGAACATAATCAGTCTACTAGTGAATAAACTGAGCTCTAACTTCAAACCTCCTCTCTGCCACCTACATTCCCAGATCATGTACCTACATCTACACCCTCCCTCGCATCTCCTAAGAACATGTCCTCATAACACTTTGCAAGACTATGATCACTGCTCCTATGGGGCCAGGTAAAATACCTGGTCACCTACTGACTAGCCTGAAACAGGACTTGTCAAACCTTCTACAGAGACTATTTAATATCAGTCTCCAAACAGGCTTTGTGATCACCTGCAGAAAAGTGGGGCATCAATGGACCTATTAATTATAGGCCATAAATCTGATTGGCCTCATATTTAAGGCTATGGAGAAGGTTATTATGGAATTAATAAATAAGGACATAGGAAACATATAAACTCTTGACCCAAGCCAGTTCAGTTTTGACAAGGATAGGTCCTGCCTGCTTAACCTAGTCAACATTTTGAGGAGGCTGCTGAAGCACTGGAGGAGGGAAAGTCAGTACACACCACACTCAGGTATTGCTGATAAACTGTCCCATCTAAATTGTAATCCCTATGTAATTTGTTGGATTGCAAAATGACTCACAAATAGAACTCAGGAAATTACAGTAGGCAGATCTTCCTCCTCCAAAGATCTTTCACTAGTGGTGCACCACAGGGTTCAGTCCTTCAGCCACTCCTCTTTGACATTTACTTTTCAGTGGTCAACACTAATATAAAGGGTTTGTGTCTGACCAGGTTTGCAGATGACTGTAAACTTGATGCCATCATAAATTCTCTAGTGGACACCAAGATCCTCCAGGAAGGCTTGTCCCAAACAAATAGCTAGTTTCATAACCATGGACTACAACTAAATCTACATCCGAGAAATATATAATAGTCTCCTTTGGCAAGCATGACATCCCCTGTAGCTATCATACTAATAATAAACCCCTGAAAATTGACTTGATAGTTAGGTACATGGGGACCATTATAGCAAGAAAGTCATTTTTCATTGTGAAACTTATTAGTAAAGGTATGGCATTCGTGTCCAGGAAAGTAATCATTCTACTGTATATGGCATTTGTGAGGCTGATCATTAAGTATAATACTCCTGCTAGTGTGTACCTGTCCAAACATTTAATACAACATGAATGACCACAATGGTTTCTCAGTAAGAAAATCAAGAGCACAAATTGTAAAAACTACACTGACCATCTCAGAATCTTGTCTCTCTACTAACAATTAAACAAGCCACTGAGAGGTGATCTCTGCCATGTGTGCACAGCCTCAACAGACCCTATCTTCTATGATCTACTGTACATCTATAAGTGCAATGGTGATTAAACACCAACTCAAGAGATACAGCATAAACAGAACATGGTGAGATATATATTATCACAGACAATGCCACTTCTTTAGAACCAACTTCATTTTCACATAAAGTAGTTCCTTTTATCTTTTCAAATGTAATCCGGATGAAAGGATAGGAAACTGAAAATCGATTCCTGGTTTAGCATGCTTGCCCCTTACAAATAGGGGTAAGATGCAAATGTTATGCCCAGCTCTGGGTTATTTGTACTTAAATTACAAGGGCTAAAAACTTCTCAGGAGTGCAGATCTATGCTTCAAAAGGTCTTCACACAACAGCCCAGTAAAAAAAAAACCATGAAACTATAAACACCGGTGACAGCCTATGGTCTCCTCATGTGTGTGTGCTCCCATACGCATGTGACCTGACATGTACCGTAACTAGCTTTCAATCCCAAGACTCATGTCCCCCAGTGTTATTGCCATTGTCTATGTGCAGACCTCTGTTTGTGTGGAAGCACTTGACTGGCAGTAACCAGCATCTCCCTTCCCTAGAGAGGAGCAGGCTGTCATAAGCCACTCATTCCAACCCTTTATAGGTTCATAGGTTCATAGGTGTGTACTAGGCTAATGGCCTTGGAGCCTTTACAAGCCTAGCCCATAGGATTACCCTTGCATCCTGCCACCTGACCTTAGTTTCCAGGGCCTCTGTCAAGTAAAGCCACTGGAGTGATCCCTAGGGTAAATTTTCTATTTCCCATCCACTCATCAAGATTTCTCTTGAAGAAGGCCAGTGAGGTGCTCTGCTTGACATGTATGGGAAATTTATTCCAGAGCATGGGCAGTCTCTGGGTTATGAACTTGTCCCTCCAGCATGTTCTGTTGATTGTGGTAATGAGATTGAGGTCTCTGGAGCATGTGGGGGAGAGGGATTGAGATCTCTTTAGATGTAACATTTCTAACAGAGCTGGATTACTGACCAGATCTTCCAGTACCTGAGTCATTAAATTATCTCTGTTTTTCTGGGTTGTTGTTAAACAATGGCATTTCACAAGCATTTTTGACAGATATGAAATGAGCTGTCAAGACAGATGTTCAGTGTGTTATTTATTGACAGGACTAAGGAGCTTGTATGTAACTTTGCAGTAGGTTAATTTGACTCCCTAAAGATTTTTTTCTGATCATCCATGTTTTTAATTGACTTTTTGTAGTTACAATAATACAATGTTTATGAGAGTTGAGCAGTCTTGCTAAGGTATGCTAGACAAATGATTCTGTGAATGACAATTCAGATGTTTAATTCCTTAACCTGTTTTATGGCCTTGACAACTCTGTGTAGCAGGGCGCATACATTTGATCCCATACTAACTGGTATATATCTAAAGAAGTCCTACATAAAATGTGCTTTATGTTGCTTCCTTATGTCAGCTGATCCTGGAAGGCTCCTCATTGATGCTCCTTTAGCAGTAACACCCATCATGCAGTGCTCATTTAGATGCAGATGACATGCAGATGGAACTCCATTCTCACAGATCAAAGGAATGAAGCCATCCAAAGTACATTTCTCCAAAATCTCCAAAACTGACGAATCATTTAGCAGTCAGATAGCTATGTTTATGGAAATAATTTCTTCTTTCTGCTATATTCTCATTCCTTGCATTTCTTTGAAAATTATGTTCTCTTTCTTTTACATTCTCCGTAATTCATTTGTTAACCAAATTTTTCCTCCAAATCCTCCTATCACAGTTACAACATTCATAATTATCATATTATTTCTACCTAACACTTCTGAATTTAATGACATATTTACATTCAGTTTTAATTCTTCTTTGCTCTTTCCTCCCTATGTTTCAAACTTTGTTAATTTGAGTTACTTATAAAGATTTCACTCTCTTTCTCTTATTGTAAATAATTTAAAGAATTTAATAATTTCACTCTTACCGCAGTTTTTTAGATAAATGTATAACTGAGCTATTTTACTGCTGTACATAAACATTTTATTTTGTTTTACACAATAGTAGATCAATAACATTTTATGTCATGTTTGCAACTGCTGGAACTTTTCTCCCTGGGCTTTCACTGAAAATTGAATAATAACAGTGCAAGGAATAATACCACTGACAGCTAAGAACAAAAGATGATTGACTTTAGTAATTGCCTTAGTTTCTAGTCTCATTCTAAGGGGGTGCAATATTTGTCAGCATGGAAGGAGATGGTCAACAGACCATGCTGCTTTGGCAGGGATGGTCTACACCTCTCCCCTCTAGGCTTTTGAAAATTATTTAAAACATTGTCTTCCCTTATAGTGCCTTTTTTAGGCAATACTAAACTGAAAATACTTCTGACATAGCAAATCAAAACCAAGAAAATCTTAAGGTATTACTGCTAAGTGCTAGGAGTCTAAACAAAAAACTCCACTCCCTAGAAGCTCTCATTACCTTAGAGAATGCTGACATCTGTGCGGTCACTGAGACATGGTTTAAAGCCATGGAAAGCACAGCAACAGTGCAAGGTTATAATGCCTTCCACACATTTAGGACAGCTACGTCACATGCAGGGACTAAAGGTGAAGGTGTTTCTATTTACATAAAAAATGTATATACTTCTAGGCTGGTCAAACAGGACAATGCACTTGAGCTGATCCATGTTCAAATCACCACAGACAAAATGCAATACCACTACCTTGCAAGCTATAGATCCCCTTCTATGACCCAGGAAACCCATACCATGTATTTAAATGTATTAGAAACACTAACCATCCAACCCAATACCATATTCATGGGTGACTTTAATTACCCCACTATTAACTGGGAATCCTACATGACACCAAACGTACATGCACAGAAATTCCTGGATTTTGTAAACACAAACTCCCTGGGCCAGATAGTCAGTACACCAACCGGGGTGCAACCATAGTGGATCTGGTCTTCACTAATATGGAAGAGTGCTGCACACCCCGTACTGTAATGCCTTCCCTGGTAAGGTCAGACCACAAAATTGTCTTCTTTGAAATAAAAACAAAACCTGGTCCCCAGGTAAACCTGCAATATTCAGGAACTATTCTAAGGCTAACATCTGCTATTAAGTGAGAACCTGGCAAAAATTCAAGCCCCCATAAACCATAGCGGCAGCTGTACCCACCAGGAAGAATTACATAACTAACTCAAAAAACAAGCCACACTGGTGGAATCAAAAAATCAATAGGCTGTATAACAGGAGGAAGAAAAGTATGGCAAAAATTAGGAGGTGCAGCAGCCAGCAGGATAAAAGCACACTTATCAAACTAAACAAATAACACATAGGAAAATAAATTCTACCAAAGCCAAATGTGAGGTAAGTTTGGCCTCCCAGGCCAAGGACAACCACAAAGAATTCTTAGCTATGTCCGCTATCTCAAAGGCAATACTCAATTGTGTGCAGAGCTCATTGTAAATGGAGCCGCCTACACTGAGCCAGAAGACATAGGTTCATAGGTTCATAGGTTCATAGGAGGTTACTAGGCTATTGGCCCTAGGGCCTATATAAGCCTAGCCAAAAAGGTACCCTGGCTTTCGCCACCCAAGAAAATTATTTTCCTGTGCCCCTGTGGAGCAGAGCCACAGAGGTGATCCTCTGGTAAATTTCCTATTTCCCATCCAATCAAGATTTTTCTTGAAGAGTACTAGTGAGAAGCTTTGTTTGATATAGATAGGTAGTTTGTTCCAGACTATGGGAAGTCTCTGGGACAGGAATCTATCCCTCCACCATGTTCTGTTTATTATGGTGACAAGGTTTAGGTTCCTAGATTGTGTAGCTCGGAGGGATTGGGATTTCTTTAAGTGGAGCATGTCCAACATCTCTGGGTATGATATAGATTTGTATGTTAGGCAGAGATTGCCTATGAGTAGGTGATATGCAATGGAGTAAAGCTGGAGTTTTTTGAGGCGGTCTGCATAGGGCATCTATTTGAGGCTGGTAATCCTCTTTGTGAAGTATTTCTGCGGCCTTTCCAGTTGTTGTAGATGTCTTGTGAGGTACATACCAAAAGGGGTGTTGTACTCTATAATGGGTAGAGGGGTAGAGGGGAATAATTACCTCTTTTTTCCTGGATGAGAAACCTTTTGTGATGAGGTGTGCCACGTAGAAGGATTTCCTAACTACTGTGGCAATTTGATTACCAAAGGAGATATTACTGTCCACCTGTGTCCCAAGGTCTCTTATCACACTTTTGGTGTTAAGTAGACTACCACCTATTTGGAAGAACATGGGTACAGAGTTTTTGCCAAAAGGGATGACAATGCACATTTTGGCATTGAGCTTGAAGCCATGACTTTGGTGCCAGGCATCTGTCTCAGTAAGGCCCTTTTGTAGGATGTCAACATAGGACTTTTGATTATGGATCCTAGTTTGCAGTCATCTGTGAACTTCATTAGCCAAAGAAATTCTGTTTTAGCCTGTACTTCAGAAAAGTAGATACCAAACAGGAGAGGACCCAGGACTGAACCCTGTGGTACTCCACTTGTCATTGGTCTGAAGTCAGATTTGGAGTCTGCTACTTTCACAGTGTGGGCTCTGTCAGTGAGCCAGTTGACAACCCATCTTGTGACATAGGGATTTATACCTAGTTTAGTTTATCTATAATTCCAGAGTGGGGGATGGTGTCAATAGCCTTGGCGAGATCTAGATAGGCTGTGTGAACCACCTTACTCTCGTCTACGGCTTTGGTGACTGCTTCAAAGAAATCTATCAGGTTTAGTAGACATGATCTGCCTTTCACAAACCCAAACAGTGTGAGGTCCAGAGTATGGAGATTACCAATGTATTTGTTTATAAGTTCCATGAAGATACGTTCCATGGCCTTGCAGACCAGTCTTGTTAGGCTAGTGGGGCAGTAGTTCCTGGGGTCCATGGTGGCTCGCCCTTTGTAGAGTGGGATAACCATCACTGTGTGCTATTCAGTGGGCACAAAGCCTTAGGTGAGGTTATGATTGAACATGGTGCTTAGGTGGGTTGCCAGTTTATTCTGTAGTTTGTGTAGAACGCAGCCTGGGATGTTGTCAGGTCCCATGGATGTTGTGTTTTTGGCTTTGGAGAGTGTGTTGTTTATCAGTGCAGCCATGATTACAGGAACTTTGTATTCTTTGGGTATGGAGATGGGCCCTTTAAGGGGTGGGGGGGGGGTAAAGTTAGCACTGAACCTATCTGCCAGGATGTTGGCAAAATCAGTTGGTTATGTATATTTAGTGCCATTGCGCTGTAACTCAGAGCAGATTTGAGTTTTGCTATTGAGATTCCTGACATAGCTATAGAATTTTTTGTGGTTGCCTTTAGAATCAGTTTCAATTTTTTTTTGTAACTAGCTTTGGAGGATTTTATGAAGGATCTCAGCTTCTTACTGAGGCTGACCAGGGAGTTCCTCCAATCATGGGATTTTACTCTTTTTTGCAACAGTTTCTTTCTTCTATTGTAGAGTTTATTTATGGCAGGTGACCACCAGATTGGCTTCCTTTTTTTGGAGGATAGCATCTTGGTTTTGTTAGGGATAGCATGACCCATGCACTTGTGTAAGTGATTATAAAGTGCATTTGTGTAGGATTCAGCAGTTGTACCTCTATTGTCCATCTGCATGGGTGTCGTGAAGTTTGCCACTTCTGTCTTAAGAAGCGTGAAGGTGGCAATGGAGAAATTCTTTACGGTGGTTTCCCTAATGGGCTGTGGGCAGGATGTGGATGTCTAGGGTGATTAGCTTGTGGTTGGATCTGACCAATGAGGAATTGACCTCTGGTCTGGAACACCAGTCCCCCATGTTGGTAATGACCAGGTCTAAGACATTGCTGCTCCTGGTGGGGGTGTGGATAAGTTGATCCAAAGAATTGGAATTTATGAATTCCAGAAAACATTGAGCAAAAGAGTTGGTACATGAGTAGTTTTCCCAGTTAATGGTGGGGTAGTTGAAATCCCCCATTATTAGGGTGTTGGGTTGTACACTAATATTTTCCAGTGTATCAAGAAATAAGGAGTGATAATCCTGGGGCATGGTGGGGGATCTGTAGCAAGTAACAATTTGGATTGTGGTCTTGCCTAGAGTTAGTTGCACTTTGATAATCTCGGATGCATTATGCTGATTAACTAGCCTGGAGGTGTGGATATCCTTAATGAATATGGACACACCACTGCCTTTAGACTTTCGGTCCAGGTTAGGTGGCTGAAAGGTGTGGTATGAATTATAGCCTGGTAATGCAGGGGAGCTCTCTGGTGCCTTGAACCAGGTCTCTGTCACTGCACAGATGTCAATGTTCTCCATTTTAAGGTGTGCCTCGAGTGAATGCATTTTGACGTTAAGACTTTTAGCATTGAGTAGCATTACCCTCAGATTTTGCTTGCTTGTACTTGTTACGATGATGGATTTGTCATTTGAACCTTGCCTAAAAATGGCACTATAGAGGTGGCAAGAGCCTTAGCCAGTATCCAGAATCCCAAGCGCAATGGCTGCAGGCCATTTCTGACAAAGCGTCGTGGTCTGTCGATCATCTCATCCCAGGCAGACAGATACTGGATCCCCTTAGAATGACACCAGAAGCTTAGCCAATTGTTGAAGTCAATCATTTTGTCCTTGTACTGTGGTATCATTCTGGGTGATGGCAGGATGCTACTCAGGGCTAGGATTATACCTGCCTGGCTACAAGATCAGAGAGCTCCTCCATGTCTCTTTTCATGTAGTCCAGGGAGGTACATCTCAGGTCATTCCCACCAACATGGGCAATGAAAGAGTCATATTTGTACTTGTTGTGGAGTGACCTGAGGGCATGCATTATGTGGCAGATCCTGGCACCTGACAGTCAGCTGACAGTAACTTTTCCCTTGTTTAGCCTGATGAGTGGAACATCAGTGTGCCTGACTATGGAGTCACCTAGTCTCCCGGTGTTTTCTTTTGTCTACCTGATGAATCTGGGCATCTTGCGGCAATGCAGCAATTGCCTCATGTACACAGACAACCTTCACCTCCTACCACATGAAAAGAGACATGGAGGATCTCTCCCATCTTGTAGCCCAGACAGATATGACCCTCGACCTGAGTAACATCCTGCCATCACCCAGAATGATACCACAGTACAAGGACAAAATGACTGACTTCAAAAATTGGCTAAGCTTCTGGTGTCATTCTAAGGGGATCCAGTATCTGTCTGCCTGGGATGACATGATCAACAGACCGTGATGCTTTGCCAGGGATGGCCTGCACCTGTCACTCTTGGGATTCTGGATACTGGCTAAGGCTTTTGCCACCCCTATAGTGCCTTTTTTAGGCAAGGTTCAAATGACAAATTCACCACCATAACAGGTACAGGCAACCAAAATCTGAGGGTATTGCTACTCAATGCTAGAAGTCTAAACCTCAAAATGCACTCACTCGAGGCACTCCTTAAAATAGAGAACATCGACATCTGTGCAGTGTCAAAGACTTGGTTCAAGGCTCCAGAGAGCACCCCTGCACTACCAGGCTATAATTCATAACACACATTTTGACCACCTAACCTGGTCTGAAACACTAAAGGTGGAGGTCTGCCCATATTCGGATATCCACACCTCCAGGCTAGTTGCTCATCATAATGCATCCGAGATTATTCAAGTGCAACTAACTCTGGGCAAGACAGCAATCCAAATTGTAGCTTGCTGCAGACCCCCACCATGCTCCAGGATTCCCACTCCTCATTTCTTGATACACAGGAAAATATTAGGGTACAACCCAACACCCTAATAATGGGGGATTTCAACTACCCCACCATTAGCTGGGAAAACTAATCATGTTCCAAGTATTTTGCTCAATGTTTTCTGGAATTCATAAATTCCAATGCCTTGAATCAACTTATCCACAGCCCCGTCAGGGGCAGCAATATCCTAGACCTGGTCATTACCAACATGGGTGACCGGTGTCCCACACCAAAGGTCAGTTCTTCATTGGTCAGATAGATCTGACCACAAGCTAATCACCCTAAACATCCACATCCCACCCCCCTACTAGGGAAACTACCGTAAAAAATTTCTCCAGAGCCAACTTCATGCTTCTTAAGAGAGAAGTGGCAAACATTGCGACACCCATGGAGAAGGACAATAGAGGTATGACTGCTGAATCCTACACAAATGCACTTTATAAGCACTTACACAAGTCCATGGATCATGCTATCCATAACAGAACCAAGATGCTTGTCTCCAAAAAATTGAAGCCAATTTGGTGGTCTACAACAGAAGAAAGAAACTGTTGCAAAAAAGAGTAATATGCCATGATTGGAGAAACTCCCTGGTCAGCCTCAGTAAGAAGCTGAGATCCCTCATAAAATCCTCCAAATCTAATTATGAAAACAAAATCGCCACTGATTCTAAAGACAACCACAAAGCATTCTATAGCTAGGTCAAACATCTCAATGGCAACACTCTGCTTTGAGTTACAGCACAATGGCACTAAATATACAGAACCAACTGATATTGTCAACATCCTGGCAGATAGGTTCATTGCTAACTTTACCTCCCCTCTCACCCCCTAAAGGACCCATCTCTATACCGGAAGAATGCAAAGTTCCTGTAATCATAAAAAGCACACTCTCCAAAGCCAAGAACACAGCATTCATGGGACCTGACAACATCCCAGGCTGTGTTCTACATAAACTACAGAATGAACTTGCACCCCACCTAAGTACCATGTTCAGTCATAGCCTCACCTCAGGCTTTGTGCCCACTGAATGGTGCACAGTGACAGTTATCCCACTCCACAAAGCTGGAGCCACCACGGACCTTGGGAACTTCCGCCCAGTTAGCCTGAGGAGCCTGGTTTGCAAGGCCATGGAAACATCATGAAACTTATAAACAAAGATATTGGTAATCTCCAAACTCTGGATCCTACCCAGTTTGGGTTTGTAAAAGGCAGATCATGTCTCTTAACCCTGATAGACTTCTTTGAAGCAGTTATCAAAGCTGTAGATGAGGGAAAGGTGGTTTACACAGCCTGAATAGATCTCGCCAAGGCTTTTGACACCATCCCCCACTCTGGAATTATTGATAAACTCACTAAAATAGGTATAAATCCCTATGTCACAAGATGGGTTGCCAACTGGCTCACTGACAGAACCCACACTGTGAAAGTAGCAGACTCCAAATCTGACATCAGACCATTGACAAATGGAGTACCACAGGGTTCAGTCCTGGGTCCTCTCCTGGTTGGTATCTATTTCTCTGAAGTACAGGCTAACACAGATGGTGTTTGGCTAGCAAAGTTCACAGATGACTGCAAACTAGGATCCATAATCGAAACTCCTAACAATGTGGACATCCTACAAAAGGGCCTCACTGAGACAGATTCCTGGTGTCAAAGCCATGGCCTCAAGCTCAATGCCAAAAAGTGCATTGTCACCCCCTTTGGTAAAAACTCTGTACCCATGAACTACCACATAGGCAGTAGTCTACTTAACACAAGAAAGTGTGATAAGAGACCCTGGGACACAGGTGGACAGTAGTCTCTCCACTGATAATCACATCATCACAGTAGTCAGGAAATCCTTCTACATGGCACACCTCATCACAAAAGGTTTCTTATTCAGGAAAAAAGAGGTTATTGTTCCCCTCTACTCATCACTCATTAGACCCGTTATAGAGTACAACGCCCCTTTTGATATGTACCTTACAAGACATCTACAACAACTGGAAAGGCCGCAGAGATACCTCACAAAGAGGATTACCAGTCTCAAACAGATGCCCTACGCAGACCGTCTTTATTCCATCACATATCGCCTACTCAGAGGCGATCTCTGCCTAACATGCAAAGCAATGTCTAACCCAGAGCTGTTGGACATGCTCCACTTAAAGAAAACCCAATCCCTCCAAGCTACACACTCTAGGGACTTAAACCTGGTCACCAAAATAAACAGAACATGCTGGAAGGATAGATTCTTGTCCCAGAGACTCCACATACTCTGGAACAAACTACCTATCTATATCAAACAAAACTCCTCATTAGCACTCTTCAAGAAAAATCTTGATAATTGGATGGGAAATAGGAAATTCACCCCGGGGATCACTTCTGTGCCTCTGTTTGTCAGTGGCACTGGAAAGTAATTTTCTTGGATGGCGAAAGCCAGGGTAACTTTTTGGCTAGGCTTATATAGGCCCTATGGCCAATAGCCTAGCACCTACCTATGAAAACATATAAAATAATTCAGTCAGGCAAAATTAAGACAATGCAGAACTCTGAAAGGTTAAAATGCCAAGAAATATACTTATCAATCAGTGATATATTTCCAGATTGTTTGAGAATCACACTTCAGCCAGAACACCAGGAGTTCCCAACAATGTATGCAGGAATTTACAAACAGAAACTATTTTAAATCAGCAAGCCTTGAAGCAAACAGATAACACAAAAGCTGTTAGACCAGTTTTATAAACTTCACCACAGGAATAGGGGGGAAGACAGTTTTATAAACTTCACCACAGGAATAGGGGGGAAGCAGTTTCAGGACAGATGAGAAACAGAAAACAATGCCAGAAAATATATAAAATAATTCAGTCAGGCAAAATTAACACAATGCAGAACTCTGAAAGGTTAAAATGCCAAGAAATTTACTTATCAATCAGCGATATATTTCCGGATTGTTTGAGAATCACACTTCAGCCAGAACACCATGGGTTTCCAACAGTGTATGCAAACCTCCTAGATGATAAATTCAGCTACAGCTTTACCCCTCTCTCGCCCTCAACCTTCCCTGAAGGAATGTCATCAAATATAACTCCCCCTACTATCACTAGGGAGCAGGTTCTTAATGCTCTCTGTAAGACCAAGAAAACTGCATTGGTGGGCACAGACAATACCTCTGGATGCCTTCTAAATAGCATGAAACATGACTTATCAGGGCCTATGGAATTACTATTTAACTGTAGCCTCCAAACAGGTTTCATACCTCATGAATGGAGAAAGGCAACAGTCATCCTTCTGCAGAAAGGTGGGCCATCTACAAACCCTGGAAACTGTAAACTCATAAGTCTCACTTGTCTTATATGTAAAGCCATGGAAAAAATTATCATGGAGATGATCAACAGAGATATACAAACTCCAGACACTGGACCCAACCCAGTATGGTTTCATCAATGGCAGATCATGTGTTCTCAACCTGGTGGACTTCTTTGAGAAAGTCACCAAAGCAATGGATTAGGTCAAAATCATCCACACTGCCTATCTTGACCTGGTGAAGGCATTTGACACAATACCTCACTCAGACATTGTTGACAAACTCAAGAGCTTATGTGCAAACACATATATCACTCAGTGGATAGCCAACTGGCTCACAGACAGGACCCAGGAAGTCAGATATGGGGTGTCTGCCTCTAGAAAGAGGCCAGTCACAGGTGGAGTCCCTCAGGGATCAGTTCTTGGACCACTCTTTTTTGCCATTTACTTCTCAGAAGTCAAGACCAATGTCAGTGGTCTCTAGCTGACTAAATTTGCAGATGATTGCACATTAGCAGCTGTCATTGAATCTCACACAGATACAGATGTTCTCCAGGAGGGGCTGACACAGACAAACAACTGGTTTCAGAGCCATGGACTTAAACTGAATGTCAAGAAATGCATAACAGTATCCTTTGGGAAGTCACCCATACCTGGTAAGTACCATATTGACAACGCACCTCTTAGAATTGATGCAATAGTCAGGGAATTAGGGACACACATGGATAGTAATCCAGCATTTGACCATCATGTGTCTGCAGTTGTGAGGAAATCATTCTGTGCTGCACAACTTATAAACAAAGGTATAGCATCTAAGTACAAGGAAGTCATTGTTCCACTGTATTCGGCATTCATCAGACCTATCACTGAGTACAATGCACCCTTTGGTATGTACCTGGGCATATTCATCAACTGGAATGTCCACAGAGGTTCCTCACTAAAAGAATACAGGGCATAAGTAAAATGTCCTGTGCAGACCACTTCAAGGCCCAATCCCTGTATTCTGTCTCCTACAGGCTTTTGAGGGGAGATCTATGCCTGGCATACAGGACATTGTCAGACCCCACTCTGATGGTCATCCTGCATACGAAAAAACAAACAGCATCAGAATTACCCATTCTAAAGACTTAAACGTTTCCTGTGATATAAATAGCTCCTGCTAGAGAGATAGGCATGTACCCCAGAGACTACCGCGTCTATGGAACAGTCTCACCATCAATGTGAAGCAGAGTTCCTTGCTAACCCAATTCAAGTGCAACTTGGACAATTAGACAGGAAACCGGAAATTCAACCCTGGTTTGGCACCTATGTCTCTAATGGACACCGGTAACCTGTGAATAGTTCATCTCCCGGGCCCATGCTTAAACTTATCAAGGGTATCAGAACTTGTCAGAGATTTGGGATGCATAGCTAGGCTTAAAAAGGCCTTTCTGGTCATTAGCCTAGTAAACACCTATGAACCTATCAATTTTCAAAATCATGTATTCTTAATCTTTCAGGAGCAGCAACGACTACATATAAATGGAATCAAATTGCTTACTAATGTATCAATTGGGTAAGCCTTCCTATGAAAAAAATCTAACACAGCAGCTTAGTTTATAACTATTAAGCTAATAAACCATATTTAAGAGTCAAATATATTAGTTCTACATAAGTTAAAACCTACCACCCCCTCAGCTGACAAACTCCCAGCAGAATTCTTGCAAAAAGGAGCTAAAGCCATTGCCTACCCTATTTCTATTCTGATAAATAGAACAATAAGTGAAGGAACTGTCCCTTCAATATGGAAAATTTCACACATCATCCCACTACACAAAGGTAGGAGCTCCAATGACTTTTCTAACTTTCGCCCCATAGCTTTACTTTCCCCTATTGCAAAAATTATGGAAAAATGCATCAATAAACAACTACTCAACCACCTTCTCCAGAACAACCTACTCGCTAACTGTCAACATGGCTTCAGACCTTTTCATAGTACCACCACTGCACTGCTATCATTCACAAACAGCATCAACAATAATCGTAACAATAATTGTCTTTCATCTGCAGTCTTCATTGACCTATCCAAAGCTTTTGACATGGTTAACCACCAACTACTACTCCATACACTGAATGCTCTCTCACTTGATCCTCTTGCCTTGAACTGGTTTACATCTTACCTTGATAATCGTCACCAGGCTGTACTCTGGAAAAATAAACTATCCAATCACCTTCCTATCTCTCTTGGTGTCCCTCAAGGATCCATATTAGGCCCACTCTTATTTTCCATCTTCATTAATGACCTGCAATCAGCCATTCCTTACTCCACCTGCATTCAATATGCAGATGATTCTACCATAATCTGTTCAGCCTCTTCTCAAATTGAACTACAGTCTCTTACCCAAAAAGCATTCAACACTGTTGAACTATGGCTTTCTCAACGCTGCCTCCTTCTGAATCCCAAAAAAACTAAACTGCTACTCTTCTCACCAACCCAAAAGTCCACATCTTTACCTTTCAGTCTCACTTCTAACAATGGTACTCTTATCTCTCTTGACCCTACCACTAAACTTCTAGGAATAACAACAGACAACAATCTAAACTTTGATACTCACATAAACACTACAGTAAAGTCAGTCAACAAAAAACTGGGATCCCTCTACAGAATTAAACCTTATCTTACACCAGCAGCTAAGACTGCTATAGCAGAACCCACCTAATATCCACCCTGCTTTACGCCCCTCCCATTTATACTAATCTCTCAAAGAACAACATCAGGAAACTAACCACATCCTATAATAATATTGCTAGATTTGCTACAGGCTCTCCTTACAGAATCCATCACTGTCTAAATCTTAAACTATTAAACTGGCTTGAATTTCTTAATCAGCTTCAATATCACCAGCTTATAATAGCCCATAAGACTCTATATCTACCTAACAATATCCCAGTACTCTCTAGCCTCATTACACCTTATAAAACCCTCAAATCTCTACGCTCCTCTAACAAACTACTGATCAATACTACTAAACCCAACAACACAGCAGGTGAGTCTTTGTTCTCTAACTCTGTAGGAAAACGGAATAAACTTCCCTCTGAAATCACATCTCAAACTTCTCTCTCACTTTTCAAAAGGAATTTGAAACTCTACCTTAACAATCACTGGCTATATACCTGTACTAACCCTGAATAAATCTTCTCATATTCACTTACCCCACCTCATCCCTTACTAGCTACCTTTATGTATCAATAAACTACATTATTGTATATATCTTACAAGTATATATCTACATCATACCTCAGTCCCTTACAAAATGACCATGTTAATTCTTCTCTGTACCTTACAAAATGACCATGGTAACACCAATTTGTACTATTTGAAGAGGAAAAAGAAGAAGAGAAAAAAAAAACATTTTTTGTAATATTGCTATCTCTATTATCTATATAACTCCTGTTTTTAACTTTGTAAAAAATCTGTATGATTCTTGGAGCTTTTCTCCCCGGGCCTCTACTGAAAATGGACATGTCTCCAGCTAGACTAGCCCGGTCAACAAATGTAAAATAAAAATAAATAAAAATAAATAAATAAATTAGCATTATCTGTTGATTTTTAGAAAGGAAAATTGATTATATGACTTTCATAATTCAAAATTTCAGAATCCTGTTCTATGTGCCCTGTAACTATATAAAGTTATAACATTTCTAATAGGTAGACTTGTTCCACAAAATTGGCAAAATTAGAAGGAGTGAGAATATTAAAGAAAGAAAGACAACATCATTTCCAAAGAACTGGGAAGAATGAAAACATACCAGAAAGAGGAAATAACTTCCATGAACATATCTGCTAAAATACAATTGCACAGATCATGAATAATCCAGGAAACAATATTTTGCATACTAGAAATTGGTATAAATGCATGCATGTGAGTTTATCTGGAATGAACTGGACAATCATTTCTTGCTAAGGGTGGTTCCTGTTAGTCCAGCAGCACTGACACCAGCATTGTATGCTGGAAGTCTTGGGTTTGAGTTCTGAATGAGAGCTTATATTATACTTTCACTTCAATGATTTGGGCATATGTGGATCATTTAATAGTATAGCTGTCAGATATATTTTACAATAAATTTGATATGAACACAAATTTAAAATGATTAAATTAGCAGTTATGAAATTAGCATATATATATATATATATATATATATATGTGTGTGTGTGTGTGTGTGTGTGTGTGTGTGTGTGTGTGTGTGTGTGTGTATTAACTGCATAAGTAAAAATAACATAAAATCCAAACGGAAAAAAAACTATACTTATAATTAAAGAAAAAAAAGCCACCAAGGACAAAAACGGTATTCTTAAATGGTGTATAAAATAGATTTAATAAAACACTAAAATGTGAACAATTTTGTTCATGTTTTAGTGTTTTATTAAATCTATTTTATACACCATTTTAGACTACCATTTTTGTCCTTGGTGGCTGTTTTTTTTTCTTTTATTAACTCCATAAGTGCACACACATGAATAAGGGTGAAATCTGTCAAAAGTAAGTAACTTCTAATTTCTGGTGGTAAACACTTGACAGACTAACAAGCAGTGATTTTCAGTGAGAAAAAAATCACACAAATCTAAGGAATGCTCATTTCATAACTGCCAATTTAGTTTAGATTAGTGTGATTTACTTTACAGTGCACTTTGCTGCTCTACTGCTCTTTACCTTCACACTGAAGAACCAACTTTCCAAGTAAAACTTAATGAACTCAAGCCTCCTGATCTCTTTTTCCACAGGAAATCACTGCCTGTGTGTCTCTTAAGTGTGTAGCAACAAGAAATAGAAATTACTTATGTTGGGAAATTTCTCGCATATTCATATGTGTCCACTTGTGGAATTGATGTGTAATGTGTACACACACACACACACATATATATATATATATATATATATATATATATATATATACATATATATAAATATATATATATATATATATATATATATATATAAACATATTCATATACATAAAATTGTTTTTGCAGGGGGTAAGCATCCTGCATCATTCCACCCTATCCTAACTATACACATCAACTCTGAGATCACACTTCAGCAGGGAAAGTGCAAATTCCCTATTCCTACTGAACTGCAATCTCATACAGAACACCTGCCAACATGTTCAATCAGCTGATTTTCAATCATTTGTGCTGGTAGTTTTCCAGGTTTGAGAAGTTTTCATTCAACAAGTGAATCAAGTTTTCAAGTTCCTCACCAAAAGGATAAAGGGACTCCAAAATCTGTCATATGCTGCCAGACTGAAGAAACTCCAGCTCTATTCAGTCGCATACTGTCTGCTCAGAGGTGACATGTGCCTGACATACAAGGCCATGTTCAACCCAGAATTAATGGACATGCTCCACCTCAAAAAATCCAAATCCACCAAAACCACTAGAGCAAGCGACTTAAACCTTAGCACGGATATAAATAGGACATGCTGGAGGGATAGATTTATCACTCAAAGACTCCCTATGCTGTGGAATAAAATCCCGGTCCATGTGACGCAGAGCACCTCGCTGGCTCTGTTCAAGAGAAATCTTGACCTGTGGATGGGAGATCATAGGTTTACCCCGGGAATCATCTCTGTGTCATTGCTGGACAGAGGCACAACAAACTAATGGGCACATGCCTTAGGGCAGATAGCCTAGTATAAACCTATGAACCTATGAACAAGTTTAAAAGGTGTTGTGAACTGGTCCCTGCAAGAAGATTTGACAAGTATTTAAGCTGCAAAATTACATTTTAAAGTCAGTATATTTTGGGCAAAGAATGAACAATATTTACTCTTGAACAGCAGATGGGTAATTAATGCCTTTGTTTTCCGAGATCTTCTAAGACAGGAAACAACTCGCTTCTTGTGATCTTTTCTCCAAAATCCTCTACTGAAAGCACTTCATTAAATGTATGTCTGATAAATGGTGTAAGCTACAAAAAATGTAAATTATGCTAGCTATTTGGTAGGGAAAGAGTTATTCACTACTGTTAGTATCAAAGGTCTGTCTCTTGATGCTTTTGTATTGCAGATTTATGAAAAAAGTACATTTTGTTTTCCAAAAAAATTCTAAAGCTATGGTCAAACAGAGGCTTATATCTCAGTAAGTGTACAAGATAGGTTGAATATATTAATGAGAGAATTGTTAATTTGTTCAAGAATTTTCCAACAATGTATGAGAAGAGGATAACATACTGTTGTTCTGTGATATTGCAGACTCTAAACAAATTATGCATAATTCCCCAGTATTTCGGAATAATATTAATCAACAAAACAATCAGTGTTAAACAGCAAGTATCAGTGAAAATATAGTGTGTCTTAATGTTTTAAATAATTTGGGAGCATTTCTTCACCTGGAGGACACACCACTTTTATGAAAATGAATGCACTTATGAAGATATATGTAATAGTCAAAATTGATTTAACTAAAGAACATTTGCATCACAGAATGTCTTCACATTACCCACCACTTTTTAATGTCATTTTACTAACATCCATTGCTTGAATACACCACTGCAATAAAGTATCATACTCTATTCTTGCATTATTAATGTAAACATGAAAATATACCATATTTTTCATAACTTTTTGCAAACACTCTTTAATAACTCCAGCTTTGTGCATACCATGCTGACCAGTTCACTGACATGCTTAGCAAATCTTGCCACTTTTTAAATGGCACTTGTCACATTAGTATTATGTATGTATCTTCAGGAGACCTTCAGCAATTAGACTTTGAAAACAGTGATGAGTATTCTCATTTCAGGAGTGCAAATAGTGGTAACTGCAACAGACAGCCTGGCGAGTAATAAGGTGCCTTGGTGACTAGTGTCACCTAGGTATAAACAAGTAGAGGATGACTTGCTGGTGTGGGTTAGGGTGGGATGCCTTTTAGTGACCTTCTGGTGTCTGGATCCTTCCTATTTTATTGTTCCTGAGGGGCTGGGCTAAAAAATCATTGGCCACATGGTACTGATTAGTCTTTATAAAGACTGTAGCTAAAAGAGTCTTTAAAAAGGCTGTTTATCCTGGGTTGACAGATATTCTGCCAGCTATAGTGTTCCCTTTAGTGCTGTCCGTTCTGGGTGCTCTTAGTGGAGCTTTAGACCTGAAATCTGGGTTTCCCCTAAGTCTTGATAAAGACTGCCCAGATGAATTATTGACAAATCCCTGCCTGAGTTGGATAGCCAGGGTCCTATATACAAAGGAATTACAGTAAACACAAGTAAAGACAATGATCTTGATCATTGGTGAGAGAATCCTTGTCCTAAGTTTTACTGATGGTGAGGTCCACAAAACTCTATGCTTTCTGGGTCTTGCTTTGTGGTAAATCTAAGACAATTTGTGGACATACTGATGTGATTGAAGAAATCATTGAGTGGGTCCTGAATGCCATTCCAAATTATGAATATGTCATCAGTAAAGTGCAGGTAGCACTCCATGTGTTAAAAAAATGAGGACTCATAAACATATTCCTCCTCCCATTTCCCCATGGCCATGTTTGCTAGGGTGGAAACAATGGCTATACTGGTGGTCTGTCATAATATGATGTCACCAAATCTGAAGAAATTATTCTCAAGGAGTAGTGAGAGTATTTCCTTGGGACATCTGGTGCCCTTTAAAGTACAGCTTAGTCCCTGTGGTATGCTTTGATCACAATGTTGATGCAGCATTGGTGAGGTAGTAGGAGTGCTTCTATGTCTATGGTGACCAGGATGGATTCCTTGTTGATAGTCAAGTCTTTGATTTTGTTGAGAAAATATATAGAGTCTAGTATGAAAAAACAGTTGTTTTCAGCAAGAGGCTTGATAGTCACGTTAAGGTAAATGGTTATAGATTCAGTGATGGAGCCACCACTGGCTACTACTGGTCTATAAGAAGGGGGTCTAGGATGTTCTTATGGGGTTTCAGTATGCCAAAGAACTGTGAAAGTCTAGGGTGCATGATGGCAAAATAATCCAGGAGCTTCTCACTGATGAGTTAATCCTTATAAAGATTGGAGAGTTCAGTTTGGAGGTTTTTAAAGGCTTTTTTACATTGTCCAAATCGGTTGTGGAGTAGAAGTTATGGCTGTCCAGCATAGCCCGTATTTTGCAGTTGTAGGTGGAGGTGTCGGTGACAAAACTGCCAACACCTTTGCCTGCCTTCATTATCCTGCATGATTTGTATCTGCTGAGTGTTCTGAGGGCTTCCAGTTCTTCTTTGCTGATATTGTAAAGCCTTTTCTTTGGAGGGTTTTTCAGCAGTTTCCTAATATCTACTTTGGATTTGTCTTGAAAAGCAGTAATAAGCAGGTTGGGAGGAGGACAGAAATTAGTCATCCTTTTCCCGGATCTAGTCCTTATGATGAAAGTATGTTCCTTGGGTTCTTTTTTGTTGTAGTTATGATAGAAAAATAGTTTCAGTTCAAGTTTCCTGAAAAAATGTCTTAAGTCTATGATGGTGTCAACCAGATTAGCCCTTGCCCTGGGTATGAAAGTTAGACCTTTTTTCAGTACTCAGAGTTTGGCATCAGTGAGGGGTATGCTTGAGTGGTTCCATACTTCTATTGAGTTTTTTTTTCCCTGTTGTGTTTTCCTGCTGGTCCAGTGGTTCCCTCCATGGGGTACCAGAGGAGTTTGAGGTCACATTTCCATTGTCAGGTCCTGTCTGCCTGTTGGTAGCTGCCCCTGAGGGACCTCATTGGTTGTGAATGGTATCTCTTTGTGGAAAGGTGGCCTTGGAGGGCAGTTGGGGTTGTCTGTGTTGGTCCGGTTGGTGTTGTCAACCCTCCTGTTCTGGTCCTGTTTTGGTTGGTGTTCTTCATTGTGATAGGTGGTCGGGGTGTGCTCCTTCTTGATTCTAGTTGTGTCAGGTCCAGAACCAGGTCACCCCTGCCTGTTCTAAAAAAACTGTTGTTTTTTTTCATGGTGCCTTAGTTGGAGTTACCCGGATGTAGGAAGCAATGGTCTGGGGTTGTCCTGGTGTTGATTATCTGTGGTATCTTTCTGTATCTTCTTCAGTTTCTTATCTTGAATCTTAGTCTTGAACAGCGTGACTCTTTGTTTATGCCCTGAAAGTTTTTGCTGTGGTTGGCATTGTGATGACTGGGGAGAGATGGGTGAAGGCTGCCAGCCTAGTCAAATAGAATTTGATATATAATTCTGGCATTTGTAAATAAATGCAAATTACAGGCATGTTTCTTGAGTGTAAAGAATACTGTGAAATGAAGGCAGGCAAAGGTGTTGAAGATTTCATGCCCATTGTTTTAAGGCTAAAGTTTATGACCAGAATTTAGATGTGGAATGTGCTTTATTGCTCTGGTTTCTTTTAGAATATACATGTGCAATGTCTTCTATTGTTGTAAGTTTCTGTGCAGGTGTTAGATTGCTAAATAATGCAGTTTGTGGCCTGAGAACTCAGACCAGGTTTTAAGATGATGCAATATGAATACTGGGAA
The DNA here is from genome assembly GCF_019279795.1 of Protopterus annectens. Lineage (NCBI taxonomy): Eukaryota > Metazoa > Chordata > Ceratodontiformes > Protopteridae > Protopterus > Protopterus annectens. The sequence continues at coordinate 1,448,942,164 of NC_056725.1, read as the reverse complement.
AACCTAAGTGTCGAAAATGATGTAATTTTAGGAGGGCCTTATAAACATGTTTGTTAGTAATGTTTAAATACTATTTCTCACAAGAGACGTGGAGCATCTTGATCTAGATATCCAACTTACCAGCACTCTGCCTTATGCTCACATGTAAGTTTCTAGCACTGTGATTTCTTATAGGAATAGTTAAAGCTAGTAAAGATTAATTAGGTATTTTTCTTTGAAATCAGACCTGTCCTACTGTATTATTTTAAGTTTCTGTGTGATCTGTGAACTCTTGGTTATCTCTGTGGTGTAGTAGTTTTGTCCTGTGTTTTAATTATTTATTATTAAATATTTTTTAAAATCATCTACCTGTGGCTGTTTTGTGTAGAGATAAGCTCTAGAATACATTGCATATTTATAGAGGTTATTGTAATAGGCCACTCTAAAGTAAGCCTTGACTGTTAGTCATACTACCATTGGATAATAATATTGCACAGTAATAATTGGACACCCTTTTAAGGGCCTTTTAGTAGCTGATATTATTAACTGGGTGGTGGCAGTAATTACTACTGTATAGTCTGGGTAAAGGGGCACAGGTGGAGAATCTGTTTCAGCCTTTCCCAGGAATGTCTGTGAAGTAGTATAAATACTTATCTCAAAGTGTGTGTGTGTTGTGTCAGCTACTTGGCAGGGACACGAAGCACTGGTTGGACAGAGAGGGTACTGGAGGTTTTAGCTTGCCCAGTTAGGCTGATATCTGGACCCTATAGCTGTGCCAGTGGGGAGTCTTTTTGGGGACCTAGTGAGCAAAGGATCAACCAGCCCCAAACGGACTGTGATCTCTGTGTGCACTTAAGGGAAATTGTACTTTACTGTGTGTATTAGTTATCCTCTCCTATTCTAGGAGATGACCTCCCTGGTATTAGTGGTGACAATTGAGGCTCCTTGATTGCTGGGCCAGAATACGGTCATCAGAGACATCATAGCAACAATGGTTCTCAATGTCTTCAAGCTTTGATTTATCTTGGGTCTGCTGGTTCCTATTGTGTACAAGGAGTAGTTCAATTAACTAGAGGCTGACATTTTTACGGTGTAATCCCATTCATTTCTAAGGTTTCTGTCCATGTCTGTCCATATTGATTGTTTTTTACCTGTAGTCCTTTTGGAATAATGCTTCTTTCCTTACAAAACATTGTATTTTCCCACTTAAGGCAGCTATAATCCTTCAGTTTTTTGTTTCAGTTGTCCGTATTGGTTGCTCATTTCCTTGTGCATGTATGGGTGCCTGCCTGGGGTGTCTCTCAAAGTGGAAGCTGTCTCCTATAGGGGGTGGAATGAGTAGATCACTGAACCAGGATGATTCCATAATGTTAGCTGTTCAGTGCAGAGTCCAGAGTCAGTGAGGTGACACCAGTAGAAGAAACACAAATAGTGGTAACTGCAATGAACAGTCTGGTGAGGAAAAACATGCCTTGGGGACTAGTGTCACCTAGGTAAAAAATCTAAATAGGGGATTACTTGCTGGTGTGTGTTAGAATGGGATACGTTTTAGTGCCCTTCTGGTGTCTGGAACTTCCTATTTGTTGTTCATGAGGGGCTGGCATAATAAACCATTGGTCCCGTGGTTCTGATTAGTCTTTAAAAAGACAGTGGTTAAATGAGTCTTTAAAAAGACTGTTTATTCTGGGTTGATGGATATTCAGTCAGCTCCAGTCTTCCATTTTGTGGTGCCAGTTTTGGGTGCTCTTAGTGGAGCTTTAGAGCTGAAAGCTGGGTTTCCCCTGAGTATTGATAAAGATTGTCCAGATGAATTACAGACAAATTCCAGCCTGAATTGGATGGCTGGGGTCCTCTATACAGAGTAATCACAGTAAACACAAGTAAAGACAATTATTTCAATCATTGGTGAGGGAATCCTTGTCCATTGTTTTGCTGATGGTGAGGTCCAAAACATCTGTGCTTTATGGGTCCTGCTTTATGGTGAATCTAAGGAAATTCACACTCTTTCTGACTAAGATTAAAGACAAAAACTGAAGAAGATACAAAGAGACATCACAGATAATCAACACCAGGACAACCCTGGACCAATGCCTCCTACACCAGGGAAACAATGACTAAGACACAAAAAAAAAAAAGGTTTTGCTGACAGGCAAAGATGATCTAGCACTGGACCTGGTACAACTAGAAGCAAGAAGGAGCATGGCCAGACCACCCATCACAATCAAAAACACCAACCCGAACAGGACCGTGGGGCTGACAACACCACTCAGCCCAGCATAGTCAACTCAGACCATCCTCCAAGGCCACCATTCCACAGTGAGATACCATCCACAACCAATAAGGTCTCGTAAAGGCAACTACCAAAAGAGAGACTGGACCTGGCAAGGGAAACATAACCTTAAGCTCATCTGGCTCGCCCTGGAGGGCACCATTGGACTAACAGGGAAATGCAATAGGGACAACAAAAGAACTCATTAGAGGTATGGAACCACTCAAGCATACCCCACACTGACACCCAACTCTGAGTACTGAGAAAATGTCTGATTTTCATAGCTGCAGCAAGGGCCAATCTGGCTGACACCATCAAAGACTTGAGGCTTTTTTCTAGGAAACTACAACTCATACTATTTTTTTCATAACCACAACAAGAAAGAACCCAAATAACCTACTTCCATTGTAAAGACTAGATCCTGGAAAAGGCTGAGCAATTTCTGTCCTCCCCACAACCCAGTTATTACTGCTTTTCAAGGCAAATGCAAAGGGGGTATTAGGGAACTGCTGAAAAACCCTTCAAAGAAAAGGGTTTACAATATCAACAAAGAAGAACTGGATGCCCTCAGAACCATCAGAAGAGACAAATCATGCAGGATAATGAAGGCAGACAAAGGTGGAGGCATCCTTGTCACTGACACATTCACCTACAACAGCAAAATACAGGCTCTGCTGCTGGACAACCACAACTTCTACTCCCTGGACTACATGAAAAGAGACATGGAAGAGCACTCGGATCATGTGGCCCAGGCAGGTATGACCCTAGCCCTGAGTAGCATCCTGCCTTCACCCAGAATGATACCACAATATAAGGACAAAATGATTGACTTCAACAATTGGCTAAACTTCTGGTGTCATTCAAAGGAGATCCAGTATCTGTCTGCCTGGGACAACATGATCGACAGACCATGATGCTTTGCCAGAGATGGTCTGCACCTGTTGCTCCTGGGATTCAGGTTACTGGCAAAGGCTCTTGCAACCCTATAGTGCCTTTTTTAGGCAAAGTTCAAAGGACAAAACCACCACCATAAGAGGTACATGCATGCAAAATCTGAAGGTAATACTACTCAATGCTAGAAGTCTAAACGTCAAAATGCACTCTCTCGAGGCACTCCTAAAAATGGAGAACATCGATATCTGTGCAGTAACTGAGACCTGGTTCAAGGCTCCAGAGAGCACCCCTGCAATACCAGGCTACAACTCTTACCACACTTTTCGGCCACCAAACCTGGATCAAAACACTAAAGGTGGAGGAGTGTCCATATTCACCAAGGATATTCACACCACAAGGTTAGTTGCCCAACACAATGCATTTGAAATTCTCCAGGTGCAACTAACACTAGGTAAGACTGCAATCCAAATTGTAGCTTGCTACAGATCCCCTACCATGCCCCAAGATTCTCACTACACCTTTCTAAATATACTGGAAAATATTAATATACAACCAAACACCCTAATACTGGGTGATTTCAACTACCCTGCCATTAACTGGGAAAACTACTCGTGTACCAACACCTTTGCCCAATGGTTCTTAGAATTCATAAATTCCAATGCCCTGGAACAACTAATCCATAGTCCCACCAGGGGCTCCAATATCCTAGACCTGCTCATTACCAACATGGGAAATTGATGCTCCACGGCCTCGTTGGTCAGATCAGATCATAAGCTTATCACCCTTAGCATCCACATCCCACCCCCATCCCCAGTAAGGAAACCTCCATAAAAAACTTCTCCAGAGCCAACTTCATGCTACTCAAGTTAGAAGTTACAAACTTCATGACACCCATGCAGACGGGAATTGAAAGTTCGACTGCTGAGTCCTACACTAAGGCAATGTACGAGCACAACCACTCACTCATGAATCGTGCCATCCCAAATAGAACCAAGATGCTCTCCTCCAAAAAAAGGAAGCCAATCTGGTGGCCCCCTGCCATAAAAAACTTTACAACAAAAGGAAGAAACTGTTGAAAAAAAGAGGAAAATCCCAGTAGGCAAAAAACTCCCTTACCAGCCTCAGTAAGAAGCTGAGATCCCTCATAAAATCCTCCAAAGCTAGTTATGAAATTAAAATTGCCAAAGATTCCAAAGACAACCACAAGACATTCTATAACTATGTCAAGAATCTAAATGGCAATGCTCAGCTCTGCTCTGAGCTACAACAGAATGGCATTAAATATACTGATCCCAAGGATATTGGCAATATCTTGGCAGATCGATTCAGTGCCAGCTTCACCGCCCTCTCACCCCCTAAATGGCCCATCTCAACACCGGAAGATTGCCAACTTCCGGTAATAATGGCCACACAGGTAAAAACCGCACTCTCCAAAGCTAAGAATACAGCATCCATGGGACCAGATGACATCTCAGGCTGTGTACTACATGAACTACAAAATGAACTGGCACCTCACCTAAGTGTCATGTTTAATCATACCCTCATCTCAGGCTTCATGCCCAATGAGTGGTGCACAGCTACAGTTATCCCTCTCCACAAGGGGGATCCACCTTGGATCCCGGGAACTACCGCCCCATCAGTCTGACGAGCCTGATCTGCAAGGCCATGGAACAAATTATCATGGAACTTATAAACAAAGACATTGGCAACCTTAAAACACTGGACCCCACCCAGTTTGGGTTCATGAAGAGCCAATCTTGTCTCCTGAACCTGACTGACTTCTTTGAATCAGTCTCCAGAGCCGTGGATGAGGGTAAGGCAGTCGACACAGCCTGTCTGGACCTCGCCAAGGCCTTTGACACCATCCCCCACTCTGGAATCATAGATAAACTTACTAAGCTGGGCATTAGTCCCTACGTCACTCAATGGGTTGCCAACTGGCTTACTGACAGAACCCACACTGTAAAAGTAGATGACCAAATCCAGCTCCAGACAAGTGAAAAGTGGAGTACCTCAGGGTTCAGTCCTGGGACCTCTCTTGTTTGGTATCTACTTCTCTGAATTACAGGCCAACACTAAGGGACTCTGGCTAACAAAGTTCGCAGATGACTGCAAACTGGGAGCCATTACTGAATCCCCAAATTATGTTGATACTCTACAAAAGGGCCTTACAGAAACAGATGCTTGGTGCCAGACCCATGGGCTCAAGCTCAATGCCAATAAATGTATAGTTATCCCCTTTGGGAAAAAAACATGTACCCGTGAATTATCACATAGGTGGCAGTACACTAAAGACTGAAAGTGTGATAAGAGACTTAGGGACCCAGGTGGACAGTGGTTTCACCTTCAATAACCACATCGCCACAACAGTCAGGAAATCCTTCTATGTGGCACACCTCATCACTAAGGGCTTTTCATCCAGAAAAAAAGAGGTCAATTTCCCACTGTTCTCATCCCTCATTAGACCCATTATAGAATACAATGCCCCATTTGGTGTGTACCTCTCAAGACATCTGCAACAACTGGAAAGGCCACAGAAATATCTCACTAAAGGAATCACAGGCCTAAAGCAGATGCCCTATGCTGACTGCCTTAAAAAACTCCAGCTATACTCTGTTGCATATCGTCTACTCTGAGGCAATTTCTGCTTAACATACAAGGCCATGTCAAACCCAGAGCTGTTGGATACGCTACACTTAAAGAAATCCCAATCCTCAGAGCAACATGCTTTAGGGATCTAAACCTTGTCATCACAATAAACAAAACATGCTGGAGGGATAGGTTTCTGACCCAGAGACTTCCCAGACTCTGCAATAGACTGCCCATACATGTCAAGCAGAGCACCTCTTTGGCCCTCTTCAAAAGGAACCTTGATGATTGAATGGGAGAAAGGAAATTAGCCCCAGGAATCACTTCAGTCATCCTGCTAGACAGGGGTCCAGGGAAGTAAATAGTGTGGGAAGAAATAGCCAGGGAATTGTTATGGCTAGGCTTCTATAGGCCCTAGGCCCATTAGCCTAGTACCAACCTATGAACCTATGAACAACCAATCTGGACATGGTCAAAAAAGCCTATGAAAACCACCAAAGTGAACTCTACAATCTTTATGACAAACTCATCAGTGAGATGCTCATGGATTTTTTGGCTGTCACCCACCTGAGACTTCCACACTTCTTTGGCTTACCAAAAGCCCTTAAGAACTTCCTAGACTATCCTTATATACCAGTAGTAGCCAGTGGTGGCTCCATCACTGAACCCATAGTCATTTACCTACACATGACCATCAAGTCACTTGCTGAAAACAACCACTCTTAAATATTCGACTCTATGCATTTTCTCCAAGAAAATCAAAGACCTGACCATCCACAAGGAATCTATCCTGGTCACAATAGATGTAGAAAAGCTTTACACCATAATACCTTACGAATACTGGATCAATGTTGTGATCAAAGCATACCACACAGACTACGCAGCACTTCCAGGGGAGACAGAGGTCCTGGGGAAGCAATTCTTACTACTCCTTGAGAATAATTTCTTCAGATTCTGTGACACCATATTCCAACAGACCACAGGTATAGCCATGGAGCCAGCCATGGCTCCCAGTCTAGCAAACATGGCCATGGGGAAATGGGATAAGGAATATGTCTACAATTCCCCATTTTATTCAACACATGGGGTGCTTTGTGCATTTTATTGATGACATAGTCATAATTTGGAACAGCAGTCAGGACCAACTCAATGATTTTTTTGATCACATCAACACGTTTGTGGGTCCTCTGAGTATCCCAAGTTCCACAGGGAAAAAGTATATCCTAGTGGTAGTAGATTATGCTACCAGATACCCTGAGGTGGTGGCTCTGACCTACATTGAAGCAGAAAAGGTGGAAATGCTCTGTTAGAGATTTTCAGCAGGGTAGGTACCCCAAAAGAAATATTGACTGACAGAGGTTCCAATTTCAAGTCAGACCTGCTGACTTGTCTATGGAAGCACTGTGGGGCGAAGCAGCTAAAGACCACCCCCTACCATCTCCAGACTAATGTTCTGGTTGATAGGTTAAACTCTTTACTTAAGACCATGCTACAGGCATTTGCAGACCAGTTCAAGAGGGAGTGGGACAAATAGCTGCCTCATATTTTGTTTGTTTACAGTGAGGTGCCCCAGGAATCCACAGGCTTTTTACCCTTCGAGTTGCTGTATGGGTGTAGGGTGAGGGGACATCTGAATTTGATTTGAAATGAGTGGGAGGGTAAATGTGAATACCACAAGGAGTCTGTTGTGGCATATGTCTTAAATCTCAGGACAAAGCTCAGGGAACTCATGGGCTTGGCCCAGCATAACCTGGCAGAAGCCCAACAGCAGAAAAAGGTCTGATATGACAGGAATGCTCAAGCCAGAGACTATGCTGTAGGGCAGCAGGTAATGCTTCTCATTCCTGTCAGACATAACAAGTTGCAGGTAGCTTGGGAGGGAACCTTAAAAGTGGTAAGGAATGTCAGTGATGTTATCTACATGGTAGAACTACTAGAACTACAAGGCAGGAGGCAGGGGTACAAACTGTACAATGTAAACATGATGAAACCGTACTATGACAGGGAGTCCCTGGTGCTACATATTTACAGTAAGAGGCAGGAGCACTCTGAGGGGGATCTACGGCTAGAGGAAGCTAGACAGCCAAATCCCAAATTACAATGGTTGAGCCTAGGGTTGAAGGCATATGATGGGACAGTGCAGTACTGTACTGGGATCAGCAATGCCAAGGCAGCTGGAATCTCAAGACTGGGAATGGGGCAAGGTATTCCCAGATAGGCAACCCTCTCAAGTAGTGTTTCTCAAGGGTCATTTGAAAAACTAGAGTGAGTCTTGGGGGGAGGGGGTGTACCAAAAGGAAATAGTGCTAGTCCAGCTAGTTGGAATCTTGTAAATAATTATATGTCATTTGTGAATATTAATATGATTTAGATCGAAATGTAACAAAAGGAGATACTACCAGCCCAGCTATCTGGAATTTTATAAGTGGTTGTGTGTCATTTGTGAATATCAAGATGATTCATATGCTTGTGTTACAAATGTGTTAGAACTATAGGTCATATTGTATAGACATGTTTGCTTAAGAGATATTTTTTATGCACTATTGTAACTGTTTAGTAGGCGAGACTAAAACACAGGAGATTAACTTGAAAAACTTCAGAATGGTTGAGGTTAAGTTACTTTAAAGCCTGGTCATAAACAAAAGATGTTATCTCTGTTCTAGTGTAGTAACAGACACAATGTCTAGAACTAGATGTTTTTTTGTATTGTCTTTAAATGTGGAGGAATATAAATTATTTTACGACTTCCACCATTTGCCAAAATATCTGAGAGGGGCCCTTGTTTATGTGTTTTCACAGGGAGATGCTAAATGTCAGTAGTTTCTAGCAATGGGGGTTTAGTTGGGAACTGAGAGAGAGATGACAAGAAGTGATGTCATACTGACAGCTAGCCCAGCAGTAAAATATTTGAAATATTAATTTAGGAACTCCCTGAGAGAGAGAGAGAGAGAGAGAGAGAGAGAGACTGTGCATTTTGTATTTGACCTGACAGTATTAGCTGGAAAACCCACTCACCAGTAAGTCTTCTTCTCCTTTTGGCTTTTCCTGGTTAGGGGTCACCACAGTGGATCACCTGTTCACTCATGACTGGAAGTGGAGTTTTATGGTGTTGAGTTGCCAGGCCGGTGCCCAACCTTCCACAGAAGGCGCACACGCACACATTCACACCTAGGGCCAGTTTAGAGTATCCAATCCACCTACAGCATGTCTTTGAGATGTGGGAGGAAACAGGAGCACCCAGAGGAAACCCATGTGACAACAGGGATGACATGCAAACTCCACACAGAAGGCACCTCAGCCAAGAATCAAACCAGAGAACCTCTTGCTGTGAGGTGGCAACATTAACCGCTGCACCACCGTGGCTGCCCATGAGTAAGTAAATCTAGGGTACAGTAATTTCTCTTAGATACATTTAGGAATATAGTGAAGTATAATTTAAATGTTTTTCTTTATTTATTTGAGACTGTCTTGCAATGTTGTTTTAAATATTTCCAGTGATTTTGAACTCTGGAGTTACTGTGACAATTTACTGAGTATTTTCTTGATCCTTTATTATTTATTATTAAATAAATTTAAACCTTTCAATTGTGGCTGGTCTGTCTAGAGATATTTAAGCTCTTAAAGTACTTGTATATATATTTGGTGACACTGTGCAGGCCACTTCTAATAGCCTTGCTCTTGGTCAAACTACCATTTGGATTAATAGTAACATTACATTGCGCATCCTTTGTTAAGGGCCTTAGAAAGAGTTGGCTGGTGGCAGTAATAACTACCTTATAGTCTGGGCAAAAGAGAGCATAGCTAGTAAACCTGTGCCAGCCTTTCCCAGGTGTGTGTGTGTGTGTGTGTGTGTGTGTGTGTGTGTGTGTGTGTGTGTGTGTGTGTGTGTGTGTGTGTCAGCTACTTTTGCAGGAAATCAAAGCACTGGTTGGATAAAGAGGGTGCTGGAGGTCTTGGCTTGGCCAGTCAGCTGAGATCTCATCTATTTAGTTGTGCCAGTGGGGAGTCATATTGGGGATCTGGAAAAAGAGGGATAAACCAGTCCCAGACTGACTGTGGTCTGTGTGCTCTTAAGGTTAATTGCACTTTACTGGATGTGTACTTCTCATCCCCCCAGAATGTATGTCCCCGACTGTTGCTAGTAGTGAGAACTGAGGCTCTAAGATTACTGGGCCAGTGCTGGGGCATCACAGCATCCATGAATTTTCTTAGAGTCACCACAAAGCAGGACTCAGAAAGCATAGATTTTTTTGGACCTCACCATTAGCAAAACCCCAGACAAGGATTCCCTCACCAGTGATCAAGATTGTTTTCTTTACTTGAATTTACTGTAATTCCTCTGTATATAGGACCCATGCCATCCAAATCAGGCTTGGATTTGTCTGATTCATCTGGGCAGTCTTCAAAAAGACTTGGGGGAACCCAGATTTTAGCTCTAAAGCTCCTCTAAGAATGCCCAGAACTGGCACCACTAAATGGAACACTGGAGTTGGCAGAATATCCATGAAACCAAAATAAGCAGTCTTTTTAAAGACCCATTTCAGAAGTGCAGGGAAGTCATCTGTAAAGACAAGTTTATTCTTACTGGAAACACAGGAAGTCTGCTTTCCTGATGCCTAATATATATATATATATATATATGTATATATATATATATATATATATATATATATATATATATATATATATATATATATATGCATCTTTAACAGATCTTCAGCAATTAGACTTTGAAAACAGTGATGAATATTAATCTGTAAAGACAAGTTTACTCTTACTGGAAACACAGGAACTCTGCCTACCTGATGACTTATGTTTGCATCTTTAAGAGATCTTCAGCAATTAGACTTTGAAAACAGTGATGAATATTCTCATTTCAGGAGTGCAAGGAAGTTACCTGTAAAGACAAGTTAACTCTTGCTAGAAACACAGGAACTCTGCTTTCCTGATGCCTATAACTTGCAGGAAACAATCCACTCAGCTCTTTTAATTTTATTTGCATTGTCTTATTTCATCTTCCCACTTAACTATCTAAAAACTTGCTACTGTATATCATATCTAATGTCCTGATATTAAGATTGTTATCTGTATCCCTTCTAATGATTGTTGCAGGCCAAGAGTATTTTACTCCCTACAAATCTCTGACATGGTTCTAGGATTAATGCAGGTCAAGTATCAGTGCTTATTATGATACTGTGTTTGCTTAAGCAGACATAAACACACAACAGTATACTTTGTTTTACTCCGTGAAGACTTTTAAATGTAGTGCGTGTGAGTAAAGGTAAAAGTAAAAGTAAATTCCTTCTAGTAAAAGTAATGCCTAAAAAAGAACAGATTATATTTACTTTGCAGGTAGCTTTACTTCATTAGATATTTGATGCCATCAATATTTAAAGCCATTCATCTCTGCTTTTTGAATAATTAAGATTTAATATTACAGAATGTTGATCTGTGCTACCCTTTCTAATGGTAATCCTTTATTCTCTGTTTTCTCTCTTTCTATTTTGACTTCCTGCTTAGCAATATTTATAAACTTTTACATAATCCAAACTAGATACACTTATCAAAATGACAGAGGACAATTATAACCTACATCTAGCTGCCCACTTTTAACTTTAGCACAGATAGTCTCTATTTACTGTAATAAATTATCTGTATAAATGTTGTTTTCAATACTCATTGTTAGCTGAAACAGCAAGGTGCAAGTTAAAACTCATAAGGTTGTTATAGGAAAGTGAAATAATATCATGAGATACAGATTCACCATGTTTTCTAGCTATAATATCTCTGAAAATTGTAAATTTAAATGTCTGTTTATAATGATGTGATCAAAAAATGCAACTGGAATTCTGAATAAAGATAATTGGCTAATTCTGCTGGCATTGTCTTACATCTTACAGTTTGAGCAAAACTCCAGACAGATGGGGGAAGGAAGGTAAACTGCAAATGATTCATAGTTATAACTTGAATAAACTATTATTATTCTTAAAGAATGTCTAATTTCGTTTCTACTTTGCCTGGTATATTATCAACAAAAGTAATTGAAGACAATTTATCTCCCATTGTGACAGCATTGTAATATTGTGCATGTATCCAGGAATCATTGGGAAATACTGAATGGATTTTAACAAATGAGTTGATATTTTTTCATTCTCAGCTTTCATTATGACCCACACAGCTGGGCTGTGAAATAGAAAAGGAAATGAGGATACAGTGTGTTCTGTTTCTGGGAATATGATGAAGAAATAAATTTATGAGCACATTCTTGTATATGAAGTGATAAATAGGGTCATGCTTTTAACGAAAGCAGCAAAGAGAAAAACATCATTTATCACAGCACAATTTCTCTGTAGCATGAAACAAGGAGTATTTGTTTTATTTTTCAAACCTCTGATTCTTAAAAGTAAATACACACACACACACACACACACACACACATATATATATATATATATATGTGTGTGTGTGTGTATATATATATATATATATATATATATATATATATATATATATATATATATATATATATATATATATATATATATATATATATTTGAAATGGGCCTGATCAGAAACCAGTTTACTTTAACAGTCATTATTGTAGACTACTTAACAAGAAGGTTTTTTTTTTGCTGTCATGTTTTCAAGAAAGTAACTGTTTACTGATAATGTTTGCATGTAATATTCCTGATCACATTTAAGAATGTTGAATAAAATAAACAAGTAGCTGTATTCTTTTCTTGTGCTATGAACTTGTGCTTTTTATTAGTCCATATTCTGCTAATCACCTAGAGGATGAGTGCTGATGAAACCATTTAGCAAAAAAAAAAAAAGTATTTAAGCAATAACCTACACCTGGTTGTGGGTAATGCTGGATTTACCCATGGTTGGTATGGTTTGGTGACGAGGGCGAAGCCTGAGTCGCCAAAAAACACAACCATGGGTAAATCCAGCATTATCCACACCCAGAAGTGGGTTATTGCTATTATACAATGACATTATTTAAGAAAAAAAAAAATTACTTTTCTTAAATAATGGCATTGTATAATGCCTTTGTGCTGCCCTTCCGCAGCTGTCTGGTATTCTGTGGCAGTTCTGATGTACTGCGCATGCATATACTTACGCAGTACATCAGAGCTGTGTGTGGAAGCAACGGAGAAAGCAAGATCTCTGTTGCTTTTTAGAAAGTGTCTCGCTATATTAAAGGAGTTTAACATAGCGAGACAGCTTTAAAGATCTTCCTTTCTCCGTTGTTTTTTTTAAAGCTATCTTGCTATGTTAAACTCCTTTAACATAGCAAGACACTTTCTAAAAAGCAATGGAGATCTTGCATTCTCCATTGCTGTAACACAAAAAAAGACTTATACTAATGGAAAAAGTCTGGGCGACTGGACATTTTTCCATAAGTATAAATCTGATTTACAACGGGCACGCTGACCAATCAGCGTGCACGTTTTGGAATATTAATGGGGGGGGGCATTGTATAATTAGCATTATATACTTTTCTTATCAGAGCATTGAAGTAATTAATTCCATCCTTACTGTTTCCATTGCCTCTGTATTAGGAATCAGTGTATAGAGACTCGATGTCTAGGGTGACTACTAGATCAGAATCTAACACTTTGACATTCATGATTTTCTGAACAAAATCAAATGTGTCTTTGATATAAGAGTTGCTCTTCAGTGCTATCTTTTGCAGATGTTTATCAACAGCAATTGAAATGGCTTCTGTTTTTACACCTTCACTTGCCACAATTGGCCTAAGTGGCAACCTGTCTAAATCTTTGTGGATTTTTGGTAAACCAAAAATATTACTAATAGATTTCAGGGAATCATTTCTTAAATATCTCCTTATTTTCTCAGTGATTATACCAGTGTAGAACCATTCTTCAATTACTGAATTGGTCTGAATAAAAATTTGTTGTTCTTTTACAGCCATTTTTGTTTGTATTTTATGTAGTTTGATTCTTACATTTCGATTTGGTGTTGATTAGTTAAAATTTCATGATGAGCCAAGCTGTGTCAAGTTTTTTAATCGGTGCCTACTGGTTTTATGCTTCATGATTCCCCCAGTGGTTCAATTGTGTTGAACCAGAAAGGACTGGCAAGTAGTTCTGCACATCAAAGAAATGGAAGTCTGATGATAAGAAGCAGTGAAGTCTTCTCAAATTGTTTAGCTCCACCCACAGACCCATTTTTTGTAAGCAGTAACTCGAATAATTTTAACTGCTATACTTATAGTGCAACAGAGTCATTTAAAGAACTTGAGAGAGATCTTTTAAAATTAAAATGTTTGCAATGGGATGTGTTGTACTTTGATAGCTTCCTCAGAGTAAAAAGGGTTCCAAAAGCCTTAGAGTAACTAAAATGCAGAGTGACAATGAAAACTACCTAAAGATTTTATTGACAAATGAGTCAAGTTAAATCAGAAGGTGGGGCTTCAGTATGTTTAAATGTTATCAAACTTGAAAAACAAAAATAGAGCAATTAAACTGTAAAATAAATGCAATTTTTTTTCTCTGAAGGACAAGCTGAGTGCAGATAATTTTGATACCAAATGCTGCACGATACAAGAGAAACTTATTAAAGAGAATGAAATCCTGACTAAATGGAAAATTAAAAAGTTCCAAAGAGATCTGAAAGAATATGAGGAGGGAGTGGCCTTTTGGAGAGTAACAACGGAGCCCAAAGCAATTGAAAGCAATGAAGAACTATCCAATACAGGAAATTGTCACTATTAGGTGAACAATGATGCAGGCATGTACCGAAGATGCATTCTATCGAATGTGTCTTGGTCGAACTTAAGACAACAAAAAGGCAAAATAGTGAAGCAGCTTTTAAGCAAATTCTTTCCCAGGGAAAGAATTTGCTTGGCTGCTTTGTTACTTTGCCATTTTCGGCACTGTAGTACGATCTTGGAGTTGGTATATTTAAGTAGGGGGATGTGGGGGGAAAAGCCTCCCACTTTATGTATTATTTCAATTAACAGCGATTTTTTTTCCCTTGGAAAAAAGTCACTGTTCTGAGCTTTCGAGATTGTAAGCTTTCGCTTACACGGGGTCGATTATTCATTGTTCACTTTTTTAAGCATTCAATGATATAATATAGACCCTTTTAAGTAAAGGGTGGAAATTTATTCCAGCAGGGAGAGTGAAGAAAAGTGATGAGATTAGTGAACTAAGGGATTTTACTAGAAAGCTTAATTTTAAGCTTTTGTATAAAGATACAAGCAAAGATAATGTATTTTTCCAACCCAGCACTTATAACCCACCTTTAAGAGAAGAACTTGAGATTTTTTTTTAACTATAATGGAGTTGCAAATAATTGAACTTTTGGACAATCAAAGTTAATATAAATTTTATATGTCTGTATATGAACGTAAAATGTTTTATGATTTAATTAATGATGATATTTTAATTTGTAAAGCTGATAAAGGGAATTCATTGGTACTATTAGACAGAAATGTTTATGTGGAAAAATGTCCAGTCAAACCTAGGGCTGTTAGGCATGCTACACTTATAGAAATCCCAATCCATCAGAGCCACACACTCCAGGACCTAAACCTTGTCATCAAAATAAACAAAACATGCTGGAGAGATAAGTTCCTGACGCAGAGATTCCTCATACTCTGGAATAGACTGCCCATACATGTCAAGCAGAGTGCCTCCTTGGCCCTCTTCAAAAACAACCTTAATGACTGGATGGGAGATAAGAAATTTACCCCAGGATTACGTCAGTCGCCCTGCTAGACAGGGGTCCAGGGAAGTAAATACTGTGGGAAGAAATAGCCAGGGAATTGTTATGGCTAGGCTTGTATAAGCCCTAGGGCCTATAGCCTTGTACCAACCTATGAAACTATGAACCTATGTTAGTTAATACTGCATATTATGAGCAGGTGCCCTTTATGAAAGTTAAAAAATCTTATGCTTGCATAGATTCTTTAATTGAAGGTTCTACACAGGGATAATCACTGAGAAAATAAGAAGATATTTAAGAAATGATTCCCTGAAATTTAATAGGATTTTTGGTTTACCAAAAATCCACAAAGATTTAGACAATCTGCCATTTAGACCGACTGTGGCAAGTGAAAGTGTAAAACCAGAAGCCATTTCAATTTTTGTTGATAAACATCTGCAAAAAGTAGCACTGAAGAGTGACTCATATCAAAGACACATTTGATTTTGTTCAGAAAATCATGAATGTCAAAGTGTTAGATTCTGATCTATTAGTCATCCTAGACATCAATTCTCTATGCACTGTGATTCCTAATACAGAGGGAATGGAAACAGTAAGGGTGGAATTAATTACTTAAAAGCTATTTTCAAATAAAACAGTGGGGTTACTTGTGGAAATGTTGGATGTTATCCTCAGTTATAATTTTTTTAAGTTTAATTAGGTTATCTACCATCAAGTGAGTGGAGAGGCAATGGCACAGCTATGGCACCCAGTTATGTCAACATTTTCATGAATGGTTGGGAGAAAACTAATATACTGGTTGAAAATTTCATTGACAATATAGTAATATATAAGCATTTTATTGATGACATGTTTTTAATATGGAGAGGGGGAGATGATTCTTTTAATCTATTTTTAACATGTGTAAATGGTGTAAGTTTGTATTTGTAGTTTACATCAATTTATGATCTGTCAAGCATAGCATATTTGGATGTAATATTGTTTAAAGAAAATATCAAATTGTTTTTAATGTGCTTATAAAGGGCATTCGTAACTTTCTCTTTTTTAATTTCATACACGTGTTCGTATATGCACTCATGGAGCTTAAACTCCATCATCTCTACATAAAAGCTTGGGCATTCTTGACATAAAGCTACATAGACCAAACCCACACTATCACAATTAATTTTAGCCTTCATCTCATACTCTTTTCCTTTTAATTTATATGTCAATCCCACCTGTATATATTTACAAGATTTATATCTCCTACATTTATTCATAAAATAATTTATTTTCTCCATTCTTACCTGTTGTTCAAAGATATTCTTAAAAATCCCTCCTCTTTTGTATACTATTACAGGTTTTTTTCCTGCAGACTGCAATGTAGAACACTTTTGAGGGCCTATTTAGTTTGAAATTATCAATGGTATTGCTTACAGTTACAGTAAGGATAATATAGTTTACTATCGGCATTCCAAATCTGATTCAGTTGAATATTTAGAATGTCAACCCAAGATGCTGAATCCAGAATGCTGAAAAGTAAACCAAGGTGAAAACGAATACATCAACAACCGTGGTTCAATGTATTTGACATAGCAGGAGGTGACGTCACTCACCTCCTGCTATGTACATTAACAAATTGTTACACTCTAAAGTCAACTGTATGTTAATTGTACTATTTTGCAGGTGGGCTACTCCCCTCTGCACCACTTATGTGGGGGCTGTGTCCCCCACTCCACCTGCACATTAAATATACCATCTCCAAGACTGCACTACAGTGAAGAAATGGGTCAATTCTCTGTTCCTCACTGAATAGATTGTGATCTCCCTGCACAATGCCGAACCCAAATACTCGAACTACACTACCTGTTCGCTGTAGTGCACTTGATACATTTTGGTTCAACATTCTATTGACTTGAAAACTGCACTTCAACCACATGCTGGTTGACTGATGCAGTTTCCAGGTTTTTCAGTGTAAACCTATACATCTCTCTCTCTCTCTCTCTCTATATATATATATATAAAACAGGGTAACAGAGTAGGGGAGCAACATACTGAAATGCAGAAGACTATCAAGAGGCTAACATACAGTGGAAAAAAATGATTGCATGAGTAACAGTAATCCTGCTATTAACATTAACACTGTTGCTAGTAAAATAGCTAGAATGAGGAGAAAGCAGCAGCTGCCTCAGGTTCAAAGTGTTGGAGGGCATGATCAGCCAATCCCAATCTTTAATGCAATACCGGCTTTTGTGACCAATCCTGAGTGTTGTAGCACTCTGTGTGTGGTCTAAACTGCTTGATACATTGTACAAAGCAGTCTGCTACACTTTAAAAGTAAAATAAAAAAAAAAAATCTTTTTTTTTTTTTTTAACTAAAACCTGAGCACTGTAGTACTCCAAGCAGATAGGATATAAACTGTAGCGATTATATGCCACACTTGTAGTAACCAGTTTGCTACAGTTTATGACTTTTTTTAAACTAAAACATGAGTGTCATAGTGCTCTATGCAGTCAGGATGTAAACATTATAACTAAAACATGAACATTGTAGTACTTGCTTCAGTTCATACCTTGCCTACAAAGAGCCATATAGTGGTCAGGCTTTAGTTAAACAAACAAACAAAAAAAAATAAAACAGAGAGATTATTTTTTACTTTTAAATTGTAGTAAACTGCTTGCTACAATGTATCACACAGTTACTACAGTTTAGACCACACATGAAGTGCTATAGTACTGAGGTTTGACCACAAATGCAATGGAGGAGGGTCCAGGCAGGGCACAGAAATGTGACATGGTTGGCTGGACAGGAGGGAGAGGGAATGTTGTGATGTGTGAGTTGTTCCTCATTCACCAGAAGTGGCTCTGCTTTGCGATTTTTGATAGGCTCGTATACGGCATCCTCCCATTTCCCATCTGTGGGCCATACATACTCACTAACGCCCAGAAATATCCCTACCCACTCTAAATTTATCATGAATTCTTTATTTATTAAAGTTATAATGGTTTGTCCTTTGTCTATATTTTTGCCTTCATGGCTGGGTGCAGACGATTTTGGTTCAATCGAGACATGTATCTCACACTCACATTTAAAGATAACTAGGCTGGCAGCAGCAGCAAACATCTTGTTAAATACAAAGTAGATAGAAAAGACATAATTTTGCCTTTTATAATGCCTCTATGTATGTTGCAGAAGTAAGTCAATACAACTGTGAAGTGCAGGTAGTTGGAAACAGAGTTTATTATCATAAGATGTTCTACAGCATTTCTCATGTTAGTCTCATTATTTGTTCATCTGCATTTGTCCTTTGAAGACTATCATGTATAAGTGCAAATAGCCTCTATGAATCTAATCCAGACTGCACTTAGGAGTGACATGTACAGATTACTTCATGCCCAAGTGCAATGGCTAGAAATAACACATTATATGTTTCTGAACAGCACACACTTTATGAAAAAAGAAATAGTAAAATGACTACCTTAGTTTAAACAAAATGATAGTAAAATGTGATCAGAGTATTGTAAATATACATTTTTTTAATTTCAATTAACGCATATCTAACTGAACAAAACTTATAAATTGTTTTTTAAATGCACCCCATGTCATACATGGCATATGCCTGGCTACACTCTTGTCTGGAAATCATAGGTTGTTGAGAACATTCTTTTATACAAGCTAGAAGTGTTGATGCAGAGATCCCTGGAGTGTAACATCTCATGATGGCCTTCATATACAAACCTGTTCCTGCAATGCATCTCCCTACCCATAGAGTCACCGTTGCATTCCTTACGGGAGGAATGACCTGCATCTGTATAACTGCAGGGTCCAGAGCCTGCAGAATTATCCCATACTGTAGAGTGCTCGAGTTAACCTCAGGACTTCAGTGGTATGGCCAGAGCCCTGACACTACACCTGTAGGATAATAAAAGTTTTATCACTTACATTTAACTGTAGTCAGAATATAATGATGTGATACAGTTGGAATGGGGGATAATCCATTTAGTCATCTGCATGCTGCGCAAATTGTCAGACTTTATTCACCTACTTAAGAGTAAAAAAAAAGAGTTGTATAAGACGACAATTTACTTATAAGAAGATGATGAAACGTTCACCAAAGAGATAGCATTTCTTAGGTCATTGTTTTTACAGCGAGGATATGACGTGAACTGGTTGAAAAAAATAGAACAAGAAGTTTCAGCATTGAGGCAAGGTGTAGCTAAGCCTATTTCAAAGTCTGGAGATATATCAGTGAGTCCAATCTTGAAAAAGAATGTTTCAGAATAGAAAGATTATAACATAGCATTCCCTTGGCACATTGTAAATGAAATGTGGTGTATAAAAGAAATAATAGTTAACAACTGGAAGGTATTGTTAGGTAATAAAGAACTGACAGCTAAAATAGGTATAAGACCACAATTTACTTATAAGAAGATGTTAAATATAAAATCCATGGTAGAGTCTGACAACAGGAAAACCAATATGACAACTAGAGTAGTCAGTACAAAAAAAGGAACTTATGCTTGTAAAAATTGTAAGCAGTGTAGGTATATTAGTAACAGTTCGTTTGTTACTTTAAAACATATCAACTATACTATATGGGCTAAAGATTATTATAATTGTAATACAGAATATATTGTCTACATAGCCTGTTGTGCATCATGTGACCATTATTATATTGGAAAAACTATTAGGAAACTAAAACGCAGAATTTACGAACATAATTTGGCCATTAAAAATAAAGATAAAAATAATTCTTTGGCCAAACATGCTCTCATTTGCAATAATTTCAAGAAATTTGAGTTTTCTGGAGTTGAGAAGGTTAATGAAGTTGTTTTTGGGGGTGATTTAAATAATGTATTGGAATGTAAAGAAACGTTATGGCAGTTATTTTTAGGGACTGATAGATATCCAGGACTCAACGAGTCTATAAATTTGAAATGTTTTTTACTGAACAAATAGTTATGTATAGTTTATTTTATTTACACTAATTTAATAGTTTATATTTTACAATAGGCATTTTATATATACAAATTTGATGTGTGTTTGATGTAATTTCCTGTTATTTTGATATAAAAGGAAGAGTGATTGAGTGGAACTGTTTTTCTGAGGAAGTTCACGCAATAAACAAGTGAATGAAAGTGCTAAAAAATCGATTTGGTTGCTTTTTGGTCTTTGGATTTAGTTAAACATGAATTTTACATAGCAAAAGTATTGAAACAGTGACAGTGTTTGATGGAAGGAAAAAGTGGATTGTACAAGGGACTAATAATAAGACAGAATAGGAAGGGTTGAAATAAAATGCTAGACAGGAGCATGTATGACAGGAAGACATAGGCAGTTATCCATGGCATACATGCCATAAGTTGCAGGTATGATGGAAAAATGACAATTTCATAGAGTTCACAGCCTGTCCATTAGGAATGTGAAGGGAATTACTGGAAAGTGCACTTCAGTCTCTCAAGAGACAACAGTGAGAAGGAATATGAACACTTGGCATCAAGTCATTCAAATGCAACCATGAAAGAGTTGTACGGTCAATTCAAAAATAAAAATGGAATAAAAATCAAACATCGGGAGAAAAAGGACACATATGAAAGCACTATAACCAGTTTATACAAAGAAGGTAGAAGACTATAAAGCCTGTTTCCATCTGTGCTAGTGCTGATTCATCCCACTACATGGATGTCATCGGCTACCCAGGAAAGAGACTGTAGTTCTCCAGCCTTTGGTTTGAGCAAAGGCTTCCACATGACAGCTACCTGAGCTTGGGTTCAAGTGAAGGATTGTATTTGGATTGACCAGTTTCTGTGGAGGCATTGGCTGCATTTTAATCGTCCAACTTCTGCATGGGGGAGAACTTGCAGACTTTAAATACCAGGAGACCCGCTCAGTTTGGCATGCTTCTTCTAAAGTGCAGCAATGCATCGCAGTCTTTATCCTATTAGGTATCAAACAAATGACCCTAGTCTACAACAAGTAATGGATCCCCTCATCTTTGTTCTTCTTTTCCCAGTTAGGGTCACCACAGTGGACAACAGTCCGCAGAATAATCGGCAGTGGAGATTTTTATGGTGTCAAGTTGCCAGCCTGGCACCCAACCATCCACAGAAGGCACACACATGCACACACTCATACCTATGGACAATTTAAAGTGTCCAATCCACCTACTTGGGATGTAAAAAGAAACCATACCACCCTGAGGAAACCCACACAACCACAGGAAGGACATGCAGACTCCACACAGAAGGCATCCCAGCTGAGAATTGAAGCGGAGAACCTCTTGCTGTGTGGAGGCAATGCTAACCACTGCACCACCATGGCTGCCTGATCCCCTATTCTTTGTTCTATATGATATAAATTTCATTGCTTTCTTTTTCATAGCCTTGTTGTTCTAGTGTGACTGATGGTTGTACTTCCTTCACTGTGACTTTTGTAGCATATTAACTTGGTAACTGCACTTTTTTCTGCTGTTGCATTTTTGAGTTTAGATAGCATTGCTCTTTTTTGCCTTGTTGATATTGTAATGCTGTTCACTTTTGCTTTGCTGACTGTAATGGTATTATAAATAATACTGAACTATTATGCCTTGTTGCTTTGGTACTGTTACTCATTACTAGCATTATTTAAGTTAATACTCCAGTGTTGTTTGTTCACCATACTAGGTATATACTTATTATCGCCCTTATTGATTGCACTTTTTAATCATTGGTGCTTTTGCATTTCTGTTTGTGACCAATTGCTGTAGTGTTACTGTATTTAATGGTACTGCTCCACTGTACTACAATGGAGAGTACAGGATTACCTGTATGATACTCTTTTATTACTTGATTAATTACTGTACTATTACTGCACTTGAAACTACTCATTTGGATTGCCTGTAGGTGTTACTGCATTTGGATCCATTAAGTTAGACTACCCACTGTTCTGTGCCTGTACTGGCTAGGTAGAGACTAGATTTTCAGGGTAAAACTCTTTGGTGAAATTTGCCACATTTACTGATTTCTTTATTTATTCTATATAAGCTGTCACTTTTACATTTCTGTTTTGCACTTGAAACTACTCCAGTAGTCACAGCTTATTCTTTTATCCTTTAGCCATATCCTAGTTTATCACCCTTTTCCAGCCCAGTTAGTTATCCTCTCCTATCTTATATCTAAAGTAAGTTACTAACCTGCCCTATACATCTTCATCTGCTCTGGGCAATATGGAATCTCAGTCAGCTGGTCCCCCCATAGCCAGGCTCATAGTAATAGGTATTTTGAAGCAATATACTAACTGCCTCATGTTTACCAAAAACTCTTTATTGTTACCTCACAATGATTCAATATGTATGAGATCTAAGTATTTACTTAATGTGGAGGCACCTCAGAACACATTTGGTAAGCACAACACATATACACATACAACACAGAAGATTTCCACTAAACCAACCTATGCTGAGGTTGTTATGAGAATACTGCCTAAGCCGCCCAAGCTAAAGATTAAGAAACCTCATACATCTGTATACACAGCGATACAGCCACCTTTACCATTCACAACCACACCTAAGACAAATACCTCATAGAGTCACAAGGGTGAAGACACCACGCTATTATGGCCAATGGAGACTGCATCAAACCATGCTAATGTTTTAGTAGTAGGTGACTCTATGGTCAGTCATATGGACACAATCCTCACCAGGCTGGATAAGAATAGGATGTCAGCTGTCTTTCTGGAGGTAGCATCTGGGATGTAACATGTCAAATCTGATTACAACTTGATAGTGGTCAATGTTAGGGTGTATGTCCCTAGACATTCTACCCAAAGGGACATGCAGGATATTATAGAGCTTTCTACACATGTGTCTGAGGCAGGAAAGACACTGGTCTTGTGTGATAGATTGCTATCACCCAAAATGATAGCTAGATTTAAAGACAAGATAAATGGCTTTAATAATTGGCTGTGTAGCTGGGGGGGGGGGGGTCCAGTATGTGGCAGCTTCAGATGAGATGGCTAGCGTGCCTTCCAGCTTTGCCATTGATGGCCTGCACCTTTTTTTACCAAGGCTTTTGCATTCTTGCTAAATCCTTTGCTACCCCCAGTGTGCCTGCTTTAGGCAAAGCCCATCTGATGGTCATTCCATCCTAGTAAATTCTAATTCTGAATACATTAATGTGGCTGCACTCAATGTCAGGAGTCTTAAAAAAAATGCTCAAACTTTAGTGTCTCCTGCAGCTTGAACACATTCATATATGGGTAGTTACAGAAACATGGTTTTAAAGCAACAAAGGTTTTCCCTCCACCCATGTGTATAAAGCATGCCATGTCTTTCAGACCTACTGACAGGTATTACTAATTGTCAAGGATATCACTACCTCATGGACACAACATTTAAACTCCTACAAGTCCAAATCACCATAAACAAGACAAGCTAACACTTCATATTTAGCTATAGTACACCTCCTGTGTCCCCTTCTGAGTGTGATAGTTATCTTAACACAATAGCTAAAATTCCCATCTAAACCAAGACCCTTCTACTAGGAGACTTCAACTATCCATCAATTAACTAGGTGACCTACACTGCAAATGATCAGTATGCCCAACATTTCCTTGATATTATAATTGCTAACACTCTTTTACAAATAGTTAACCATCTTATTGGAGGCCTGAATATCCTTGATCTATTCCTCGCAAATATGGCCATTTCTTTCACGTCTAATATATCATCATGTCTTGTTAAATCAGACCACAATTTAGTCACTTTTCCTTTAAAACTAGTGGTAATTCCCCTATAAGTAGATTTGTGTTTAGAGCCTACAGAAAAGCAAAGCTTCTTCAGTTACTTAATGACTTAAATACACTCTGCTCTAATCCTCCTCCAGAGGATCTCATTACTCAGGCTGTTATCTGTGCACCTAACTTCTACTCCCACTTAAATAACTGTATTGATTAGGCATTCCCTACCCACACCAAATATAATGAGACAGTTGGTGGAATGCCATATAAATACATTATATAACAAGAGTAAGAATCTGTATAATGCTTATAAAAGGTCTCATTCGACCCACCTTAAGAGCACACTGAAGCAAACTAACAAAGAACTTAAGGGAACTATTAGGACGCTCAACACTGAATATGAAATTAGCATAGCCACTAAAACCAAAAGTAATTGCAAACACTTTTTTAACTATGTGATGACATTAAGAACTAGCTTGCAGCAATGTTTGGAGCTGGTCACTCTCTCTAATTCAAAGGGAATCGATAATATCCTAAGTAACAAATTTAGTGCAATTTTACTCCATCCACAGTTATAGATATTCCACAGGTTCCTTAATCCCAGTTACCTCCTTTAATTACTATGGAACAAATCTTCACAGCCCTCTCAAAAAGGAACAATACTTCATCCAAGGGTCTGCTAACATACCAGATTGTCTAATTATCTGTGCCAAAAATGCACTTTTTGAACACCTGCTTAACATCTTTAATCTAAGCTTCTCTATTGACTACATTACTAAAGCCTGGAATATAGACATTGTTATGCCGTTACTCAAGACTGGCCCAACCACAGACCCTGGTAACTATACACCTGCTAGTGTCACTAGCCTCATATGTAAAGCTATGGCTCACATTTTCTCAGACCTCATTAAGATGGAAATTGCAAATCTCTTCTTCCTGGACCTTCATCAATATGGCTTTGTCAAAGGAAGGTCCTGCTTCTTTAACATCATTAATTTGTTTGATAAAATAACTGAAGCAGTGGATAGTGGCTTTGCAGTGCATTCAGCATATCTTGAACTAGACAAGGCCTTTAATACTATTGCCCATGCAGGCATTATTGACAGACTTGTAAATCTGAATACAAATCCTTATATTGTCAGGTGGAGTTATCTGGCTATCTGAAAGAACTCATTTGGTTAGTGTTGCAGGTGCCACTTCTGAAATCAAAAAAGTTACCAGTTGCATACCACAGGGCTCAATTTTGGACCTCCTACTATTTGTTTTTTTATTTTTCAGTCCTCAGGCCTATGGTTAACTAACTTTGCAAACGACTGTAAATTGGGTGTTGTTATTCAGTCTTCAGCTGAGTCACAATTGCCTCACCCTTAAATCATTCCAATGGCCAGAATTCTCTAAACAAATACTTCTACCCCAACTTCACATTACACACACTATCCTGAATGACCCCTCTTCTTGCCCTTCCATCTCCAACCTAGTCTCCTACTAGAAACTCCATCCTTCCTACTTCTAGCAAACACCTCCTTGACATATATAAACCCAATAAAATTATAGGAAAGTCCTCTACAAATACCCTGTTGCACATGCTTGGAACTCACTCCCTCAAAACAGAAGAAGAATTTATCAAAAACACCTGTTCAAAAAATAACTTAATTTTTTTCTTCAGAGTACATAGTCCTGCCCTTTAACCCCCACTTGATTTCGCCACTTCTCTTCTCAACTTTAACTCCTTTGCCCCGTTCTACTCTTTACTTCCTTGTACTTGCCACATATACCTTTATACCACCCTCTCCCCTCACTTCCATATTATATATATTCATATATATATATATATAAAAAAGGAAACAAAATGATTGAATGATTCATCTATTTCTATGTATTTCATGTGTGATATTCTCTAGACCTGTCAATTGTTATTTAACCTACTCTATGCACATATATTCTCTACCTGTTGATTTTCTAATTATGTTTCATGTTGGTTTAAATTTTTTACTCTTATTTTTATTTTTGGTTTGATTTTTATTGCAAAAAATATGTAATACTTCTCTAGCTTTTCTCCTCAGGTCTCCACTAAAAATGGGCCCTTGGCTCAGTTGAGCTAACCTGGTTAACAAATGTCAATAAATAAATAAATAAAATAAAATTGCTCCAACATCGGTTAGACCATGTCAATAAGTGGTACAAGGAACAATGGTCTCAAATTAAATGTAAAATAATATATCATAGTTCATCTTGATATACAGTTTCCCCTTACCATATAAGTAATGCATGTCTCAAATCAGACATTACTGTAAGGGATTTAGGCATTATTGTTGATGATTCCTTATCATTTGACCAGCATGTCTCCTTAGTAGTTCAGAAAGCCTTTTATTTGTCTTATCTAATTTCCAAAGGCATCCCCATTAGAGCAAAAAAGTCTTATTTCCATTTCCACTTACTCATATCTTATCAGATTCGTTATCTTATAGAATCCATCTTTTGGCATGTAATTGTCTAAACATGTACCACAGCTTAAGAGACCTCTGAGATTTATAACTAAAAAGATCATTGGCCCCAAAAATATTAATTATTAGGAGACACCATCAGCCCTTTCTCTGTAATCAATCTCTTATAAACTCCTCAGTGGAGATCTTTGCCAACCTTTCAAGCCATGAAAGATCCAACTGTATTTGAACTGCTATTCTTTCACAAAACTAATGATAGCTTAAATACTCACTTAAAGGAACTAAACCTTTATCAGCAGACAAATAAGACATGCCTTGATATATCCATATCTCAACATATTCCTCAGCTCTGGAATAAACTTCCATGGCTTGTCAAGCAAAGTAGCATCCTTGTCACTTTCAAGGCCAGTCTAGATAATTGGATGGGCAGCCTCTAGTTGTCCCCCCAGTCTATCTTGCCTTGCTCTTCTTGAAGTTAAAGGTAACATTTTAATATTTTTTTGGATAGGCTAGTAAAGGTCTGCAGATTGATTGCCTAGTACTTACTTATGGCCCATTGAAACTATAAAAATGGTGACAGAGAAGCAGATACAAACCTATCTGACAGGAGAAGAACATTCCTATGAAACAATTTATTTGTATTCTGCAACAAAATTCTTGCTAACATGACATTCTCTAACACTGTTTTTTCAGATGACACAGCAGTGACATGGCATCATTACTTCCCATCTTGTACTCACTGAATTATTTGCATGACATGTAGATATTCAACTCAGAAAATGTGTATAGTGCTTGAAGTGAAAGTAAGAGTTGGGGAAAAGTGTTTACTGACGTACACTTATAATAAAGTATCTTATGAAATGACAGTGTCACTGAATGCCATTTAAGCAAACACAAAATTGTTTTTGCAATTTTTATGCAGATGTTACCTTGGTAAATCCACTAGATATGATCCTTTTTTCAGGAGCAACACAGGAGCAGTGTCTGAGTAAATTATTTGCTCCGAGTTACTCAGTTGTCTAATAGAGACTGAAGGAATTAAACCCTGGAATACAGAATGAAATTCGTTAACAGCTCAGGGCAGCAATCCTCTGTGGTAAACTGCCAGCCAGGTATATATAAATCATCATATTGAAGTGGCTGGGGAAAAAAGCAGCAAAATTCAACATGGATCAAAAGAAATACCAAGGTAGCCTTAGCTAAATACATAAGTGGAGAGATGAGGTATGGGGGTAAAGTCAGGTATAAACTATAGAAAGTAGGATAAGGCCGAACATTATCAAACTGAGAAAAGGATGGTGCAGTAACATTTTTACACATGAAAAATATGGATTAGTTCTGTGCTTCACAGTCTAAGGAGGAGCAAAGACATTGAGAGGCTGTACAGGAAGTTTGAAGAATGACGGAAGACAAACTGCCAGATTGAAGTTCCACCAATGAAAAGGTTTGCAAGGAATTCATTTCACTGGAGAAAGATAATGCATGAGGTAGAGAAAAGTTGTCTGGCCCAATAAATAAGGATTGCCAGCAATGTATCATGAACTACTTGATAGAACTGGCACCCAGTAAATGGGACTGATGTGAAAAGGTTGAAAATGTTCAGTAGTGGTACCCTTACTGAAATTTGTTCCTAGAAGAGATCCAGCAACAGGTATCAAAGTTTTAGGGCCAAACTTTGTAAAAATCATAGGAAAAGTTTAACAGGGATACACAACTTTGAAAAGACATGCTACCTTGAGTCCCTAATGCCCAGCAACGTTGGCATTTCTGACCTGATTCATCCACTCTTGCAGCCTTGGCACATGAGAAGTATTTAATTGTTACACTGAAATAATATATTGAGATGGATTTATATAAACACTCTGGTTCTGGTACTGTCCCTTCAGAAGGTGCACTAACTTGATGAAAGAGTCTCCAAGTTATTTCTCCACATCTTGAAGATGCTTCATTTGGGGTCAGCATTTCCTCTCTCTTAGTGTGGGTAATTTCCTACCTCTTCCCCCTGATCTGATATATAGTTTACAAAAACCTTTTGAGGCTATCCAAACCCTATCCCTCATGGCAAAACAAAACTTCCTCCCATATTCTTGTCTTTTTTTTGGTAGCTACTACAGATGCTGCATTCTTGTCTTATTTGTACTTACCAGTAATATCTGAAGACTCCCTTCCTAGCATTGCATGTAAGGCCTCGTTATTTAATCTAACAGCTTCTCTCACCTTTGGTGTCCACTTGCTGATCCTAGGGATGGAAAATGCCAGTCACCTTTGGGCCATGTCTTCTAGATACTGTGTCAGCTCCCTATTGAAATGTCAGCATTCAAAATGCCAAGTAAATGCAATAAAGGCTTACAGCTTCACTGCTGGTGCTCCCGCAGATCTCTTTGTTTTTTGTTTTCAGTAGTCAAACTGCCAAGTGCCAACAAGCTTAAAGAAAACACAGGAGAATATTAAATCTTGAACATCGCTCTTCTCCTTAAAACCTATACCAACCATGTGGGTGGTAAGTCCCCCACACTCCCTGAACTTATATATACCAACCACAGGATTGTCGTACCTCTGAGAAAAGGGAATATTCTAAGAAATGGCATCTTGGACTTGGTATATATAAGTCCAATCTTTTGACCATTCATTCTCTGTATTTTGGGACACACCCTAGCAGCTCCCAACATTTCTTCTTCAGGAAGTAGGAGTGTTTTCAGGATACCTCCATTACATGTTTGCTGTTTCTTGGGTCTGTCTACCCACTGTCACAGCTCAAGCACCTTTGTTAACATAAAATCTAGTCTTACATCTTATGATGTGTCTACCGAGTAAACTATTAACACTTATTCTAGAGCTTTCTGGTGCCCAAAACACAAATTAACATATTTTTGTTCAAACATGGTGTTTTGTTATGGACAAGCACTTGACTAGCATAGCAATCGAAAATCACATAACTACTTGAGATAAGAACAGGAAATGTACTCCTTGCAAATGCACCCCTTCAGGCAAGTCCATAATCTTTGTCTATTCCACTCCTTGTTGAACTTCTGCTGAGAGAAAGCTGTCAGCACCAGGTTGGTAGAAAGAAAAACAGTACAGCATTACTCAAGATTTATGAACCAGTACCAATACTTTGTGCAATTGTAAGACCAAGTAAATCTAGTTGGAAGTATTCAACCTCCCACACAAGAATTGTTTTCTCCCACTGAAGAGATTTGCTACTCCATCTTCCAAGAGCTGGTTTCATTTGTCAAAGTCTAGTCCATTTGAATTCATCCTGGCCTGGCATAACTGAAGCACAGCTGGTATGTGGAAAACCACCAATCATGGTAGTGCAATGCTGAAACTGCCAAATCTGTTCTTAATGAAAAGTAGCACTATTGTAGCCATTTGAGATGCCATTGATTCCCATTCGTTATACATACTGCTGTTTTGGGAATTCCACACATATCATTAGGTTCGACTCACATCAAAGAAAGGGAAGTGGTAATCATCATCATCTTCTTTTGGCTGTTCCCGTTAGGGGTTGCCACAGCGGATCATCTGGTTCCGTTTCTTCCTGTCCAAAGGGAAGTGGTAATCTGCTGTCATATAAAAGACCATGTGGTAGCTCTTCCATTCTGCCATTACTACTGCAAAGCTTGAAGAAATTCTCCAGCAAAGTTTACTCAAGAATGTTAGTAATTTCCTGACCTCAAAAATCTATAAAAAAATGTGGATTCATTTTTTAGACTCATATGCGTGTGTGTGTGTGTGTGTGTGTGTGTGTGTGGGTGTGTGTTTGTGACATGCACATGTTTGTGTGTGTGAGGGGGATGGGCATGAACATGTGTGTGAGTATATGTATGTTGTATGTGGAATGGAGAGTGTATTCTATACTAAGTAGCCCTGAAGCTACTGAATTATTTTGGGAGCAGAAAAAAAAAGATGTAGACAATGGTGTCTTATTAGAATGCACTGAGTATAATATAATGTTGGCAAGTGATGGTTTGTGTAGCACTGCAGTATGAACAATATCTTATTAATCAAAGAAAGAAAAAACACATTTGTTCAATATAAAACAACGTCCTCTAGGATCAAAATGATACAGTAAGTCTATTTTAATTTTACAACAATGTAGCTGACCAAAGTACCACTGCCCTTTAATGCTTTAATTAAATTATCTATAGACTCCCATTTAAAATCCTAGAACCTTAACTCTTGCATAATATTAGTTTTACTGCCTGCTTCTTTTTCAAAATGTTAACATTAAAAGAGTGGATATTCTGCATTATGAATTTTACTGTATACATTTGTCCATGGTCTTGAGTTTCTAACTCAGGATATATGACAGGAAGTATCTCAACAAAACACTAAGGACTATCCCCTAGATTTCAGTGTCAGGAATTAATCTTTTAATATATATCTGAATCTACAACCAGGAAGGGAGGACTGGGCCTTTATTTACATGATACCGACTGCTAATGATATGAGTATCGCTGTTTTAGTCACACTTATAAGGTAACCATAGTTTTCCTTCAGAATGCAGCTTGCTAAATGTTTGTTTTCCTACAAGAAAAAAATATTCACAGAATTAGAAAACAATTCATATGTAGGAAATCTAGGTTAGAAAAATATTGTTTGGGATTCATTTTGCACTGTTATCTTTTGGAAATGATCATATGCTACGCTCTTTGCTGATTCTGTATGAATGCAATGGGAAATTATACCAAGAGAGTCATGTGTATTCAGCACGCTATTGTATGTTTTTCTTGGTGCCAGTACATTCTTAGCATCCTCACATGCTATATGTTTAGAGCTGTAGGATCATAAAGCTGAATGTGAAAACTATTTTCCGGCTCTTTCAAAGTTTCACCAGAAGGTATTACTCTCCGTGTTGGATACACATTTTTTCTTCCACAGTACCCATTTACTAACACCACATCGGACAATTTATGAAAGATTGTAATTTTTATTATACATCTTGAATAATACAACAGAAGCACTCAACAGCAGGAAATGATATGTCCAGCATCTACAATAAAAGGTAAAACAGATTATCCTTACTAACACCGATAAACCCAAGGACAAACTGCAGGTCTCCTTAAATGCTTTGACAAAATACACAATAACCCCACCCCACTTCCCTGGCCCACACCTCTCTTGACATTCATCACTAAGCATTCTTTTAAATGATCTGCTCATGAATCAAATGCCTTTCTTTTATCTGTTGACAAAGAAGTTTAATTGTATCATTTAAGCCAGTAGTTCTGAGATGGGCTATTCAACCGAAGTCAAAGGACAGGTGACTCCTGTTTCTTCTTGTGCTGACAAAATAAAGACTTCAGTCAAGCTTTCAGTAAGGTATTCTCTTATAGAGACAGGGAGTAACCAGGATATTTGATTACATGACAATAATGCATAGTTTGTAGCTTGCAATTAACACACAATATGATATGGACAGAACTAAGCCTTCTAGCATTTAACAGGTTGAATAACACAAGCTGCAAGGATTTCCTGCTATGTTAACAGTAGCAGTCATTTTACTTAAATTATTTGAATTAAAAAAATACAGTGTTACAGTTTTCTATGATGTATGATTACAACAAGTAAATTAACATCAAGGCACAATTTTGCTGTAGACTGCAGCAATTTTGATACCCCATTGCTTATTTGATATAAAATAAATAAATATAAAGCCAAAAAAAAAAAATTCAAACACATGTAAAACTCAGATATGTAGTAGATTACAAGGCAGAGATGACAAATCAGTTTTGGTTTGCGAGAAAGACAATGATGCATGCAGCAGTGCAAGCATTCACTAGGTACATGAATTTTATTTCAAAGAAACTTACTACTAAACAATGACTTAGCAACCTGGAAAGAGAAAAAAAATATATGGATTGCTCTTCAAGAAAGCAGTTCCAGGATATATGATACAACGTGAAAAAAAGTCCAAATCATTACCTGCAGAATGAAATTAACAGGGATATTTTATTTATTTAACAGCTTATTAACTGCAAATTTGGGCTGGTTCTGGAATATAATTACTTTTCAAGCTTGACAAAGTAACAACAAAAAAGAGCCACAAAGCAATTACATCATATGTCACAGAGAGAACATCTTTTTTCAGAGAAAGGTTCATTTAGCTTGTTCTTAGGTGTTCAGCAGCATTTAGTTTGCCACACTTGTTACTACTTGTTGGTAGCCTTATACTTTATTTGAGCTGCTTTTTACTGTTGTGATTGTGAGCTAATTTATTATATTTCCACTGCTTTTTAAGCAATTTACTGATTAACTGTATTGCATTGCTATTTACTGCAATTCATTACTGTTTAATTGCATTTTACTGCATTTCATTGCTGTTTAACTGTATTTTGATATGGTGAGTTCTGTTTTTTGTCTGTAAGTGGTTAATCTGTGTTTTTGTGAGTTTTACTGTTTTCTTAACGCTTAAATTGAGTAGCATAGTCTGACACAGGTTTGCTGCATCCAAAGCTGCAGCTGCACTGTTTTTAACCATATGTGAGGTATTCCAGCTACAAATTTTCTCTTAGTAGAACTTGTGTGATCATCTAGTAGTACTACTCTTAGACCTTCCACCCTTTACCCTCTTAGCTCTCTCTGGCCTTTCTCCCTCAGTTGCTAACAAATATGAAGGGACAATTACCTATGCTTTCTCCTGCCAGTCTGGTTGATAAGGACATCCTGAGACAGTGTATCAGCTGCCTCATGTACACAGACAACCCTCTACTACTACCACCTAAGAACACAATTTATGAGAGATGAAACTACATTAAGATTCTAGAGTCAGTGCTCTTTCCTTCACAAGCTAGTATATCTGGTACTAAGAAGGTTGTCAACATAAACACCACATCTCAACCACCACCCACACCTACATAACACACACCCACATATGTCGAGGTCCACAACAAAAACATACCCAAACAAAAGAGACTTCCGAGGCAAAAACACATGAGAACACCACTGCTCACCACACCCCACACCACACACCACACATAGTCCACACACCTGTGTCTCTCAGCCACTAAGGCCTAAACATAAACCCAAAATATTAGTCATAGCAGACTCCATTGTGAGACACACAGATGTGCAACTCACTAGGCTGAATAAGGAGAAAGTCACTGTTAGCTGTTTGTCAGATACCACAATCCGACATATCAACCATGTACGCAAGTCTCTCAACAACTGTACTATTATGAATCCGTCATAGTCCATGTTGGCGTGAATGACTTGAGACATACCTCCCTGGACTACATGAAGAGAGACATGATAGAGCTCGTTGAATATGTGTCGCAGGCAGGTCTGTTCCTACCCTTAAGCAGCAGTCTACCATCACCCAGAATGATGCCTCTATACAAACAGAAAATGATTGACTTTAACAATTGGCTAAGTTTCTGGTGTCATTCCAAGGGGATCCAGTACCTGACAGCCTGGGGAGACATGGCTGGCAAACCACAATGCTTTGCCAGAGGTGGCCTGTATCTGTCTCACTTGGACTCCAAAGTTCCTGGTAAAGGCTCTTGCCTCCCTCATAGTGTCTTTTTTAGGCAATGCAGTGAGTTCAAAACTGCCCACAGGAAAAGTTCATCAAAATGCAAATTAAACGTCATGCTGCTAAACATTAAGAATCTAAACATGAAACTGCATTCATTGCAAGCATTCTTAACCCTGGAAGATGCTGACTTTTGTACAGTCACAGAAACATGGTTCAAAGCTGTGGAGAGCACCCCAACCATACCAGGTTACTCATCCTATCATACATTCAGACCCCAAACCTTGGGCAGCAAGGCAAAAAGAGGTGGAGTTGCAATATATATATATATATATATATATATATATATATATATATATATATATATATATATGTATAAGACATATAAACCTCCAGACTGGTCAAACAGTATGATGCACAGGAGACAATCCAGGTGCAGTTAACCATTGACAGGACACCTATTCAAATCATAGCTAGCTACAGGCCCACAACTTTGACTCATGATGTCCACTCCACCTATCTGGAACTCTTCGAATCTATCAAGATTCAACCCTTTACCCTGATCCTGGGTGACTTTAACTATCCAACCATGGACTGGAAGAACTACTCATGCCAAAACACAAATGCCCAGAGATTCCTTGATTTTCTCAATGCAAATGCCTTGGAACAGCTTGTTGACACCCCCACAAGAGGTAAAAATATTGTGGAATTGGTATTAACCAACATGAGTAGCCACTGCAGGATCTTTACAGTGTCATCCTTACTGGTAAAATTCGACTACAAAGCAGTCACTTTTGAAGTCACCATTTCCCCAGACCATCCTCTAGACAAGATCAAAGAAAACAATTTCTCGAAAGCTGATTACAACCTCCTGAGGAAAGGCATAAACAGCTGCACAGCTCCCTCCCCCTGCATAGGAACTGCCACATATATCCAAACTTACACCAACGTACTATACAAGCACTTATATAGCTTCATGGAATCAGGAATATCTGACAGGACAAAATCATCTTCCTCAAGGAAGAGTAAACCTGTTTGGTGGACATCTGCAATAAATAAACT